>NW_028262370.1:409543-675711 GCF_047370975.1 Nipponia nippon
GGGAGACTGGGAGGGAGACTGGAGGCACTGGGGGGACTGGGAGGGAGACTGGGAGGGAGACTGGAGGCACTGGGGGGACTGGGAGGGAGACTGCGGGCACTGGGGGACTGGGAGGGACTGGGAGGGAAACTGGGGGGGCTGGGAGGGACCGGGAGCGACTGGGAGGGAGACTGGGGGGGCTGGGAGGGACAGGGAGGGAGTCTGGGGGGACTGGGAGGGAGACTGGGGGCACTGGGAGGGACAGGGACACACTTGAAGGGCCACTAGGGGGCACTGTGGGACCATACTGGGGGGCACTGGTGTATACTGGGGACGTACTGGAGCGGCATAAGGGCACCACAGGGGGGCCTGGGCCATACGGGAGGGGGACCGGGCCATACTGGGGTGGCACTGGGCCATACTGGGGTGGAGCTAGAGAGGGCTCTGAGCCATACTGGGACACTATGGGCCATACTGGGGTGGCACTGGGATATACTGGGCCATACTAGGGTGGCGCTGGGGGGGGGGCTGGGTCATAGTGTGGGGCACTGGGATATACTGGGTCATACTGGGGTGCTGCTGGAGGGGGCACTGGGCCATACTGGGGGGCACTGGGATGCACTGGGCCATACTGGGGTGGCACTGGGGGGACCCTGAGCCATACTGGGAGAGCATGAGAGTGAACTGGGCTGTACTGGGAAAGCTGGGGGGGGGTGCGTGTGCTGCGCTGGGGGGTTACTGGTGCTTACTGGTGCATAACAGGTCTTACTTTTGCATACTGGTGCTGACTGGTACATACTGGTTTTTACTGACGCGTGCTGGTGCTTACTGGTGCATACTGGTGTTTCCTCGTGCATACTGGTTCTTAGTGGTGCATGCTGCTTCTTACTGATCCATACTGGTGCATACTGGTTCTTACTGGTGCTTACTAATGCATAACAGTTCTTACTGCTGCATAGTGGTGCATACTGGTTCTTACTGGTGCATACCGGTTCTTACTGATGCGCACCAGTGCAGACTGGTGCATACTGGTTCTTACTGGTGCATACTGCTTCTTACTGATCCATACTGGTGCATACTGGTTCTTACTGGTGCATACCAGTTCTTACTGATCCATACTGGTGCATACTGGTTCTTACTGATGCATATGGGTACTTACTGGTGCATAGTGGTGCTTACTGGTGCATACTGGTTCTTACTGCTGCGTAGTGGTGCATACGGGTTCTTACTGGTGTGTACTGGTTCTTATTGATGTGCTCCAGTGCAGACTGGTGCTTACTGGTTCTTAGTGGTGCATGCGGCTTCTTACTGATCCGTACTGGTGCATACTGGTTCTTACTGGTGCATGCTGGCTCTTACTGATGCATATGGGTACTTACTGGTGCACAGTGGTGCTTACTGGTGCATACTGCTTCTTACTGATCCATACTGGTGTTTACTGGTTTTTACTGCTTCTTATTATTCCATACTGGTGCATACTGCTTCTAAGTGGTTGTTACTGGTACATACTGGTTGTTGCTGCCTGTTACTGGTGTATACTGGTGCATACTGCTTCTTACTGATCCATACTGGTGCATACTGGTTCTTACTGATGGTGCATACTGGTTCTTGCTGATGCATATGGGTACTTACTGGTGCATACTGGTTCTTACTGGTGCATACTGCTTCTTACTGATCCATACTGGTGCATACTGGTTCTTACTGACGCGCACCAGTGCATACTGGTTCTTAGTGGTGCATGCTGCTTCTGGGTGGTTCTTACTGGTGCGTAGTGGGTGTAAGCGGTTGTGACTGGTGCGGACTGGTTCTGACTGGCGCGGCCCCGCAGAGGCCCCCGCGGGGCGTGGCCAGGCGCTGGGGCGGGGCAGTTGCCCGCTGAGGCTCCGCCCCCCCCGCCGGTACCTGCTGATGGGGGGGGATGGGACGGCGACGGACGTGAGCGGACGGTGAGAGGGGACCCGGGTGTCCCCGAATGTCCCCAAATGTCCCCAAATGTCCACAAATGGCCCCTGTCCCCCCATCCCCCCCTGTCCCCATTGTCCCCTGTCCCGTCCCCCCATCCCCCCATTGTCCCCCCATTGTCCCCCCATTGTCCCCATTGTCACCCCATGTCCCCATTGTCACCCCCATTGTCCCCATTGTCCCCATTGTCCCCCCCATTATACCCCCATTGTCCCCATTATCACCCCATTGTCCCCATTGTCCCCCCCATTGTCCCCATTGTCACCATTGTCCCCATTGTCACCGCATTGTCCCCCCATTGTCCCCCCCATTGTCCCCCCCATTGTCACCCCCTGTCCCCATTGTCCCCCCATGTCCCCATCTCCCCATTGTCCCGATTGTCCCCATTGTCCCCATTGTCCCCCCATTGTCACCATTGTCCCCATTATCCCCATTGTCCCCCCATTGTCCCCCCATTGTCCCCATTGCCCGATTGTCCCCATTGTCCCCCCCATTGTCCCCCCTTTGTCCCCATTGTCCCCCCAATTGTCCCCCCATTGTCCCCATTGTCCCCATTGTCCCCATTGTCACCCCATGTCCCCATTGTCCCCCCCATTGTCCCCCCATGTCCCCATTTTCCCGATTGTCCGCATTGTCCCCCCCATTGTCCCCCCCATTGTCACCCCCATTGTCCCCATTGTCCCCTTTGTCCCCATTGTCCCCATTGTCCTCATTGTCCCCCCATTGTCCCCATTGTCCCCATTGTCCCCCCATTGTCCCCCCACGTCCCCATTGTCCCCCCATTGTCCCCATTGTCCCCCCAATTGTCCCCCCATTGTCCCCATTGCCCGATTGTCCCCATTGTCCCCCCATTGTCCCCCCTTTGTCCCCATTGTCCCCCCAATTGTCCCCCCATTGTCCCCATTGTCCCCATTGTCCCCATTGTCACCCCATGTCCCCATTGTCCCCCCCATTGTCCCCCCATGTCCCCATTTTCCCGATTGTCCCCATTGTCCCCCCATTGTCCCCCCATTGTCACCCCCATTGTCCCCATTGTCCCCTTTGTCCCCATTGTCCCCATTGTCCTCATTGTCCCCCCATTGTCCCCATTGTCCCCATTGTCCCCCCATTGTCCCCCCACGTCCCCATTGTCCCCCCATTGTCCCCATTGTCCCCATTGACCCCATTCTCACCCCATGTCCCCATTGTCCCCATTGTCCCCATTGTCCCCCCCATTGTCCACCCATTGTCCCCCCATTGTCCCCATTGCCCCCCATTGTCCCCCCCATTGTCACCCCATTGTCACCCCCGTCCCCATTGTCCCGATTGTCCCCATTGTCCCCATTATGCCCCCCATTGTCCCCCCATGTCCCCATTGTCCCCCCCATTGTCCCCATTGTCCCCATTGTCCCCACATTGTCCCCCCATTGTCCCCATTGTCCCCATTGTCCCCCCATTGTCCCCCCACGTCCCCATTGTCCCCCCATTGTCCCCATTGTCCCCATTGACCCCATTCTCACCCCATGTCCCCATTGTCCCCCCATTGTCCCCCCATTGTCCCCCCATTGTCCCCATTGTCCCGATTGTCCCCCCATTGTCACCCCATTGTCCCCCCATTGTCCCCATTGTCCCCATTGTCCCCCCATGTCCCCACTGTCCCCCCCATTGTCCCCCCATGTCCCCATTGTCCCCATTGTCCCCCCCATTGTCCCCATTGTCACCATTGTCCCCATTGTCACCCCATGTCCCCATTGTCCCCCCATTGTCCCCATTGTCCCCCCCATTGTCCCCCCATTGTCTCCATTGTCCCCGTTGTCCCCCCATGTCCCCATTGTCCCGATTGTCCCCATTGTCCCCCCCATTGTCACCATTGTCCCCATTGTCACCATTGTCCCCATTGTCACCCCCGTTGTCCCCATTGTTCCCCCATGTCCCCATTGTCCCCATTGTCCCCACATTCTCCCCCTTTGTCCCCCCATGTCCCCATTGTCCCCATTGTCCCCCCATTGTCCCCCCCATTGTCCCCATTGTCCCCATTGTCCCCATTGTCACCCCCATTGTCCCCATTGCCCCCATTATCCCCATTGTCCCCCCATTGTCCCCATTGTCACCCCCATTGTCCCCATTGTCCCCCCATTGTCCCCCCCATTGTCCCCCCTTTGTCCCCATTGTCCCCCCAATTGTCCCCCCATTGTCCCCATTGTCCCCATTGTCCCCATTGTCACCCCATGTCCCCATTGTCCCCCCCATTGTCCCCCCATGTCCCCATTTTCCCGATTGTCCCCATTGTCCCCCCCATTGTCCCCCCCATTGTCACCCCCATTGTCCCCATTGTCCCCTTTGTCCCCATTGTCCCCATTGTCCTCATTGTCCCCCCATTGTCCCCATTGTCCCCATTGTCCCCCCATTGTCCCCCCACGTCCCCATTGTCCCCCCATTGTCCCCATTGTCCCCATTGACCCCATTCTCACCCCATGTCCCCATTGTCCCCATTGTCCCCATTGTCCCCCCATTGTCCACCCATTGTCCCCCCATTGTCCCCATTGCCCCCCATTGTCCCCCCCATTGTCACCCCATTGTGACCCCCGTCCCCATTGTCCCGATTGTCCCCATTGTCCCCATTATGCCCCCCATTGTCCCCCCATGTCCCCATTGTCCCCCCATTGTCCCCATTGTCCCCATTGTCCCCACATTGTCCCCCCATTGTCCCCATTGTCCCCATTGACCCCATTCTCACCCCATGTCCCCATTGTCCCCCCATTGTCCCCCCATTGTCCCCCCATTGTCCCCATTGTCCCGATTGTCCCCCCATTGTCACCCCATTGTCCCCCCCATTGTCCCCATTGTCCCCATTGTCCCCCCATGTCCCCACTGTCCCCCCCATTGTCCCCCCATGTCCCCATTGTCCCCATTGTCCCCCCATTGTCCCCATTGTCACCATTGTCCCCATTGTCACCCCGTTGTCCCCCCCATTGTCCCCCCATTGTCCCCATTGTCCCCATTGTCACCCCATGTCCCCATTGTCCCCCCATTGTCCCCATTGTCCCCCCATTGTCCCCCCATTGTCTCCATTGTCCCCGTTGTCCCCCCATGTCCCCATTGTCCCGATTGTCCCCATTGTCCCCCCCATTGTCACCATTGTCCCCATTGTCACCATTGTCCCCATTGTCACCCCCGTTGTCCCCATTGTTCCCCCATGTCCCCATTGTCCCCATTGTCCCCACATTCTCCCCCTTTGTCCCCCCATGTCCCCATTGTCCCCATTGTCCCCCCATTGTCCCCCCCATTGTCCCCATTGTCCCCATTGTCCCCATTGTCACCCCCATTGTCCCCATTGTCCCCCCATTGTCCCCATTGCCCCCATTGTCCCCATTGTCCCCCCATTGTCCCCCCCATTGTCACCCCCTATCCCCATTGTCCCCCCATGTCCCCATTGTCCCCCCATTGTCCCCATTGTCCTCCCCATTGTCACCCCATGTCCCCATTGTCCCCATTGTCACCCTATTGTCCCCCCATTGTCCCCCCATTGTCCCCCCATTGTCCCCATTGCCCCGATTGTCCCCCCATTGTCACCCAATTGTCCCCCTCATTGTCACCCCATTGTCCCCCCCATTGTTCCCATTGTCACCCCATGTCCCCATTGTCCCCCCATTGTCGCCCCCATTGTCCCCATTGTCCCCATTGTCCCCCCATTGTCACCATTGTCACCATTGTCCCCATTGTCCCCCCATTGTCCCCCCATTGTCCCCCCATTGTTCCCCCATGTCCCCATTGTCCCCATTGTCACCCCATGTCCCCATTGTCCCCCCATTGTCCCCATTGTCCCCCCATTGTCCCCCCATTGTCCCCGTTGTCCCCCCATGTCCCCATTGTCCCGATTGTCCCCATTGTCACCCCCATTGTCCCCCCATGTCCCCATTGTCCCCCCATTGTCCCCATTGTCACCATTGTCCCCATTGTCCCCCCATTGTTCCCCCATGTCCCCATTGTCCCCATTGTCACCCCCATTGTCCCCATTGTCCCCCCACGGTCCCCCCATGTCTCCATTGTCCCCATTGTCCCCCCCATTATCCCCATTGTCACCATTGTCCCCATTGTCTCCCCCATTGTCCCCCCATGTCCCCATTGTCACCCCCATTGTCCCCATTGTCCCCCCATTGTCCCCCCATGTCCCCATTGTCCCCATTGTCCCCCCATGTCCCCATTATCTCCCCATTGTCCCCCCATGTCCCCATTGTCACCCCCATTGTCCCGATTGTCCCCCCATTGTCCCCCCCATTGTCCCCCCATGTCCCCATTGTCCCCCCCATTGTCCCCATTGTTCCCGCATTGTCCCCATTGTCCCCATTGTCCCCCCATTTTCCCCCCATTGTCCCCCCGTCCCCATTGTCCCCCTATTGTCCCCCCATTGTCCCCATTGTCACCATTGTCCCCCCATGTCCCCATTGTCCCCCCATTGTCCCCCCATGTCCCCAATATCCCCCCATTGTCCCCCATGTCCCCATTGTCCCCCCCATTGTCACCATTGTCACCATTGTCCCCATTGTCACCCCATTGTCCCCCCATTGTCCCCCCTTGTCCCCATTGCCCCAATTGTCCCCCCATTGTCACCCAATTGTCCCCCCCATTGTCACAGCATTGTCCCCCCCATTGTCCCCATTGTCCCCATTGTCACCCTATGTCACCATTGTCCCCCCATTGTCCCCCCCATTGTCTCCATTGTCCCCGCCATTGTCCCCCCGTTGTCCCCATTGTCGCCATTGTCCCCATTGTCCCCCCCATTGTCCCCATTGTCACCCCATTGTCCCCCCATTGTCCCCCCCATTGTCCCCCCATGTCCCGATCGCCCCATTGTCCCGATTGTCCCCATTGTCCCCCCCATTGCCCCCCTTGTCCCCCATTATCCCCATTGTCCCCATTGTCCCCATTGTCCCCATTGTCACCCCCTGTCCCCATTGTCCCCCCATTGTCCCCATTGTCCCCATTGCCCCGATTGTCCCCATTGTCCCCCCCATTGCCCCCCCATGTCCCCCATTATCCCCATTGTCCCCGTTGTCCCCATTGTCCGCATTGTCACCCCATGTCCCCATTGTCCCTATTGTCCCTATTGTCCTCATTGTCCCCCCCATTGTCCCCCCCAGTGGCACCTTTGTCCCCATTGTCCCCCCATTGTCTCCCCATGTCCCTATTGTCTCCCCATTGTCCCCGTTGTCCCCCCATGTCCCCATTGTCCCGATTGTCCCCATTGTCACCCCCATTGTCCCCATTGTCCCCCCATTGTCCCCATTGGCCCGATTGTCCCCATTGTCCCCCCCATTGCCCCCTTGTCCCCCATTGTCCCCATTGTCCCCATTCTCGCCATTGTCCCCCCATGTCCCCATTTTCCCCCCATTGTCCCCCCATGTCCCCATTGTCCCCATTGTCCCCATTGTCCCCCCCATTGTCCCCATTGTACCCCCCATTGTCCCCAATGTCCCCATTTTCCCCATTGTCACCCCATTGTCCCAATTGTCCCCATTGTCCCCCCATTGTCATCATTGTCCCCATTATCCCCATTGTCACCCCATTGTCCCCCCCATTGTCCCCCCATGTCCCCCATTGTCCCCCCATGTCCCCCATTGTCCCCCCATTGTCCCCCCATTGTCCCCATTGCCCCGATTGTCCCCATTGTCCCCCCCATTGTCCCCCCGTCCCCATTGTCCCCATTGTCCCCATTGTCCCCATTGTCCCCCCCATTGTCCCCCCCATCCCCATTGTCCCCCCATTGTCCCCCCATGTCCCCATTGTCCCCCCCGTCCCCATTGTCCCCCCATTGTCCCCCCATGTCCCCATTGTCCCCATTGTCCCCCCATTGTCCCCCCGTCCCAATTGTCGCCATTGTCCCCCCATGTCCCCATTGTCCACCCATGTCCCCATTGTCACCCCCATTGTCCCCATTGTTCCCCCATTGTCCCCCCATGTCCCCACTATCCCCCCCATTGTCCCCAATGTCCCCATTGTCACCATTGTCCCCATTGTCCCCCCATTGTCCCCCCCATTGTCTCCCCATTGTCTCCATTGTCTCCGCATTGTCCCCCCATTGTCCCCATTGTCACCATGTCCTCATTTTCCGCCGCATTGTCCCCCCATTGTCCCCCCTTTGTCCCCCCATTGTCCCCATTGTCACCATTGTCCCCCCATTGTCCCCCCTTTGTTCCCCCATTGTCCCCCCATGTCCCCATTGTCACCCCCATTGTCCCCATTGTCCCCCCATTGTCCCCCCTATTGTCCCCCCATTGTCCCCATTGTCCCCATTGTCCCCCCATTGTCCCCCCCATTGTCCCCCCATTGTCCCCATTGTCCCCATTGTCCCCCATGTCCCCATTGTCCCCATTGTCCCCCCATTGTCCCCCCATTGTCCCCCCATGTCCCCCATTGTCCCGATTGTCCCCATTGTCCCCATTGTCACCCCGTGTCCCCATTGTCCCCATTGTCCCCACCATTGTCACCATTGTCCCCATTGTCATCCCATGTCCCCATTGTCCCCCCCATTGTCCCCCCCATTGTCCCCCCATTGTCCCCCCATGTCCCCCATTGTCCCCATTGTCCCCATTGTCCCCATTGTCCCTATTCTCCCCATTGTCCCCATTGTCCCCCTCATTGTCCCCCTCATTGTCCCCCCCATGTCCCCATTGTCCCCCCATGTCCCCCATTGTCCCCCCATGTCCCCCATTGTCCCCATTGTCCCCATTGTCACCCCATTGTCCCTATTCTCCCCATTGTCCCCATTGTCCCCCTCATTGTCCCCCTCATTGTCCCCCCCATGTCCCCATTGTCCCCCCATGTCCCCCATTGTCCCCATTGTCCCCATTGTCCCCATTGTCCCCCCATTGTCCCCATTGTCCCCCCCATTGTCCCCCCATGGTTCCATTGTCCCCTGTCCCCAGCCCCCAGTTCCTGCTGGGCCCCCGCTCCTGGGCCGAGGAGGGCCCGCCCCCCCCCCCCCGCGCCCCCCCCGCCCCCTGCCCCCCGCTGCTGGACTTCGTGGAGACCCTGCGCCGCCGGGGCTGCCCGCTCTGAACTGGGGCCGCTGGGAGCCACTGGGAGCCGCTGGGACCAGGCTGGAAGCGACTGGGAGCAACTGGGACCACGCTGGAAGCGTCTGGGAGCATGCTGGGGGGGCCACTGGGAGCCGCTGGGGGGCCACTGGGAGCCACTGGGGGCCACTGGGAGCCACTGGGAGCATGCTGGGGCACAACTGGGAGCCACTGGGACCACACTGGGAGCGACTGGAACCATGCTGGGGGGCAACTGGGACTATGTTGGGGGGTAACTGGGATCATACTGGGAGCGACTGGGACCGTGCTGGGAGTGATGGGGAGCATGCGGGGAGCCACTGGGAGCACGCTGGAAGTGACTGGGAGCATGCTGGGGGGCCACTGGGAGCCACTGGGAGCAACTGGGACCATGCTGGAAGCGACTGGGAGCATGCTGGGAGGCAACTGGGAGCCACTGGGGGCCACTGGGACCACACTGGAAGCGACTGGGACCGTGCTGGGAGTGATGGGGAGCATGCTGGGAGCCACTGGGAGCACGCTGGAAGTGACTGGGAGCATGCTGGGGGGCAACTGGGAGCCACTGGGAGCAACTGGGACCATGCTGGAAGCGACTGGGAGCATGCTGGGAGGCGACTGGGAGCCACTGGGACCACACTGGAAGCGACTGGGAGCATACTGGGAGGCGACTGGGAGCCACTGGGACCACACTGGAAGCGACTGGGAGCATACTGGGGGGCAACTGGAATATACTGGGGGCAACTGGGACTATGCTGTGGGCAACTGGCATCATACTGGGAGTGACTGGGACTATGCTGGGGGCGACTGGAATCGTACTGGGATATACTGGGGGCAACTGGGATCGTGCTGGGATGTACTGGGGCAGAGCCCTGCCCCCCCCCCCCCCGATCAATAAAAGCTGAGTTCAGCCCGCCCCCCCCCCGGGCTGGGGGCGGAGCCATGCAAATTTATGCTAATGAGTCCCGTGGCCTCTTTCCCGCCCCGCGGCCGGCGCGGCACCATCGAGACGCGGCCTCCGCCAGCGCAGAGCGGCGGGGCGGGCGCCTATTGGGCGGGGCGGGCTGGGCGGGCGGAAGTGACGCCAGGAGGAGCGCGGCGCGGCGGGCGGTTTGAATCCTGAGCGGCGGCGGCGAGGGCGGCAGGTTGGGGGGTGCCGGGCGTGAGGTCACGGCGGGGGGGGTGACGTCAGGGAGGGGGAGCGGTGGGGGGTGACGTGGGGGGTGGGGGGGGGGGGGCACCCGGACGCCTGGGTCCCCCCTGACCCCCGCTCCCGCCCCCTCCCCCCCCCCCAGCCCCCCGGACGCCTGCGTCCCGCCCGCCCCCGCCCCCTCCGGACGCCCGGGCTCCGCCCCCTTCCCGCGGTGGGCGGGGCCTCGCCATGCCCCGCCCCAAGCCCCGCGCCCCCCGCCGCCGCCCGCCCCCCGCCGCCCCCGCCCCCGCCGCCCCCCCCCCGGGCCCGCGGCGCGGGGGGGCGGACCCCCTGGGCCCCTAGGGACCCCCTCCCCCCCCGACCCTCCCTATAGACCCTTCCTATAGGCCCCCCCGCACCCTATGGACCCCCCCCGCACCCTATAGACCCTTCCTATAGACCCCCCCGCACCCTATGGACCCCCCCGCACCCTATAGACCCTTCCTATAGACCCCCTCTGCACCCTATAGACCCTTCCTATAGATCCCCCGCACCCTATAGACCCCCCCGCACCCTATAGACCCTTCCTATAGACCCCCCGCACCCTATAGACCCTTCCTATAGATCCCCCGCACCCTATAGATCCTTCCTATAGACCCCCCCGCACCCTATAGACCCTTCCTATAGAGACACACCCCCCCAGACCCCCACCGCACCCTATAGACCCCTCCCGGACCCTTCCTATAGACCCTTCCTATAGACCCCCCGTACCCTATAGATCCCCTGTGCACCCTATGGACCCTTCCTATAGACCCCCCCGTACCCTATAGACCCCCGTGCACGCTATGGACCCTTCCTATAGGCCCCCCCGCACCCTATAGACCCCCCTGCACCCTATAGACCCTTCCCTATAGACCCCCCCGCACCCTATAGACCCCCCGCACCCTATAGACCCTTCCCTATAGACCCTTTCCTATAAACTCTTCCCCACAGACCTCCCCCAGACCCTATAGACACCCCCTCGACCCTATAGGTCCTTCCCTATAGATCCTTCCCCATAGACCCCCGCTGGACCCTATAGACCCTTCCCTATAGGCCCCCCTCACCCAATAGACCCCCCGGACCCTATAGACCCTTCCCTATAGACCCCCCAGACCCTTCCCTGACCCCTCCCCTGGCCCTATAGGCCTCCCCACCGGACCCTATAGACCCTTCCACATAGAGCCTCCCCTGACCCTATAGACTCTTCCCTGACCCTCCCCCCGGCCCTATAGACCCCCCCGGACCCTATAGATTTCTCCCTACTGATCCTACTGATCCCCAGACCCTATAGATCACTCCCTTCCCCCCTGGACCCTGTAGATTCCGCCCCCCCCTTATGGTTCCCTCCCTTTCCCCGAGCCCAGCCCCTATAGATTCCCCCAGACCCCGTGGATCCCACCACCCCTTCCCCCTCCAGGCCCTATAGATCCCTCCCTTCCCCTGAACCCAGGCCCTATAGATCTCTCCTAGAACCCATATGCACCCCACCCCGGGACCCTATGGATCCCTGCCCCTGCCCCCACCTGGGCCATATAGATCCCTCTGGACCCTATAGATCCCCCATCATCCCCCGGGGCCTATGGATCTCTCCCAGACCCTGCAGGTCCCTCCCTTCCTTTCCCCCCGGACCCTATAGACCCCTCCATGTCCCCCTTGTGGGCCCTATAGATTCCCCCTATCTCTCTTCCCTGTATGCTGGGATGTATAGATCCCCCCTGAACCCTATAGATCCCTCCCTTCCCCCCTCCCCCAGCCCTATAGATCCCCCCAAACCTTATAGAGCCTTCCCTTTCCCCAAACCTGGCCCCTATAGATTCCCCCAGCCCCCCCCCCCCCGGCCCTATAGATCTCTCCTAGAATGTATAGCTCCCCCTGGACCCTATAGATCCCCCTTCCCCCAGCCCCTATAGGTCTCTCCTAGAACCTACAGCTCCCCCTGGGCCCTATAGATCCCCCTCCCCCTTCCTAGAGGCCCTATTGATCTTTTCTAGGACCTATAGATCCCCCCTGGGCCCTATAGATCCCCCTCCCCCTTCCTAGAGGCCCTATAGGTCTCTCCTAGAACCTATAGATCTCCCCTGGCCCCTATAGATCCCCCCTCCCCCTTCCCCCGGCCCCTATAGGTCTCCTCCCGCCCTCACAGATCCCCCCCCATCCATCCCTCCCCCCTGCCCAGACCCTATAGATCCCCCCCTGCGCCCCCTGCCCCCCCATCCCCCCGTGTCCCCCCCGTCCCCCTGTGTCCCCCCCATCCCCCCCGTCCCCTGGTGTCCCTCTGTCCCCCCATCCCCCCCGCCCCCCCCGTGTCCCCACGTCCCCCCGTGTCCCCCCGTCCCCCTGCTGTCCCCCAATGTGTCCCCCCCATCCCCCCGTGTCCCCCCTGTCCCCCCCGTGTCCCCATGTCCCCCCCCCCCGGCGCTGCCCCCCCGACGTGTCCCCCCCCCCGGCCCCCCGCCGTCCCCCCCGCCGTCCCCCCATCCCCCCCCCCAATGTGTCCCCCCCGTGTCCCCATTTGCCCCCCCCGTGTCCCCATGTCCCCCCTCCTCCCCCCGGCGCTGCCCCCCCTGACGTGTCCCCCCCATCCCCCCCCGTCCCCCATCCCCATGTCCCCCCCGTGTCCCCCCCGTCCCCCCCGTCCCCCCCCCCGGCGCTGCCCCCCCTGACGTGTCCCCCCCCGTGTCCCCCGTGTCCCCATGTCCCCCCCGGCGCTGCCCCCCTGACGTGTCCCCCCTGTCCCCCCCGTGTCCCCATGTCCCCCCTCCTCCCCCCGGCGCTGCCCCCCCTGACGTGTCCCCCCCCGTCCCCCCCGTGTCCCCATGTCCCCCCCCCGGCGCTGCCCCCCCTGACGTGTTCCCCCCTGTCCCCCCCGTCCCCCCCGTCCCCCGCCATGTCCCCATGTCCCCCCCGGTGCTGCCCCCCTGACGTGTTCCCCCCTGTCCCCCCCGTGTCCCCATGTCCCCCCCGTGTCCCCAT
Source organism: Nipponia nippon (assembly GCF_047370975.1). NCBI lineage: Eukaryota > Metazoa > Chordata > Aves > Pelecaniformes > Threskiornithidae > Nipponia > Nipponia nippon. Next base: position 422,663 of record NW_028262370.1, read on the forward strand.
GTCCCCCCCCGGCGCTGCCCCCCTGACGTGTCCCCCCCGTCCCCCCCGTGTCCCCATGTCCCCCCCCCCCGGCGCTGCCCCCCTGACGTGTCCCCCCATCCCCCCCGTCCCCCATCCCCATGTCCCCCCCGTGTCCCCCCCGTCCCCCCGTCCCCCCCCCCGGCGGTGCCCCCCTGACGTGTCCCCCCTGTCCCCCCCGTGTCCCCATGTCCCCCCCCCGGCGCTGCCCCCCCTGACGTGTCCCCCCCCGTGTCCCCCGTGTCCCCATGTCCCCCCCCGGCGCTGCCCCCCCTGACGTGTTCCCCCCTGTCCCCCCCGTCCCCCCCCCCGTCCCCCCCGTGTCCCCATGTCCCCCCCCCCCGGCGCTGCCCCCCTGACGTGTCCCCCCCCGTCCCCCCGTCCCCATGTCCCCCCCCCCCCGGCGCTGCCCCCCCTGACGTGTTCCCCCCTGTCCCCCCCGTCCCCCCCCCCGTCCCCCGCCATGTCCCCATGTCCCCCCCCCGGTGCTGCCCCCCCTGACGTGTTCCCCCCTGTCCCCCCCGTCCCCCCTGTCCCCCCCGTGTCCCCATGTCCCCCCCCCGGCGCTGCCCCCCTGACGTGTCCCCCCCCGTCCCCCCCGTGTCCCCATGTCCCCCCCCCCCCCGGCGCTGCCCCCCTGACGTGTCCCCCCCGTCCCCCCGTGTCCCCATGTCCCCCCCCCGGCGCTGCCCCCCTGACGCCCCCCCCCCCCGCAGGGCGGCGGCCGGGGCAGCGGGCGCTGCAGGAGATCCGCAGGTACCAGAGCAGCACCCGCCTGCTGCTGCGCCCGCCCCCTTCGCCCGCCTGGTGAGAGCCCCCCGCCCCCGGGACCCCCCAGCCCCCGGGACCCCCGAACCCCCCGGGACCCCCCGAACCCCCTGGGACCCCCCAAATCCCCTGGGACCCCCGAACCCCCGGGACCCCCCAAATCCCCTGGGACCCCCGAAGCCCCCGGGACCCCCCAAAATCCCCCAGGACCCCCCCAAATCCCCCTCAGGACCCCCCCAACCCCTCTGGGCCCCCCGAACCCCCTGGGACCCCCCCGAACCCCCTGGGACCCCCCAAATCCCCTGGGACCCCCGAACCCCCCGGGACCCCCAAATCCCCTGGGACCCCCGAACCCCCGGGACCCCCCAAAATCCCCCAGGACCCCCCAAATCCCCCTCAGGACCCCCGAACCCCCGGGACCCCCAAATCCCCTGGGACCCCCCAAATCCCCCGGGACCCCCCGAACCCCTCTGGGCCCCCCCAAATCCCCTGGGACCCCCCAAATCCTCTGGGACCCCCGAACCCCCCGGGACCCCCCAAATCCCCCTGCGACCCCCCCAAACTCTCCAGGATGCCCCAAAGCCCCAGCCCCCCCCGCCCCCCAAATATCCCTGAGACCCCCCCAAATCCCCCAGGACCCCCCAAATCCCCCGGGACCCCCCAAACCACACTGGGCCCCCCCAACCCCCCAGGGCCCCCCAAAATCCCCCAGGACCCCCCAAATCCCCCTCAGGACCCCCCAACCCCCTGGGTCCCCCCGAACCCCCCGGGACCCCCCCAACCCCTGAGCCCCCCCAAACCCCCCAGGGCCCCCCCCTCCCCCTCCCCCTCCCCCCAGCACTGTCGCAGCCCCCCGATGTCCTTGTCCCCCCCCCCCCCCGTGACGCGGGTCCCCTCCCCCCGTCCTTGTCCCCTCCCCGCCGCGGCCTTGTCCCCCCCCGCGTCCTTGTGGCCCCCGCCCCCCCCCGGGCCTCCCTTGACAGGGGGTCCCCGTGTCCCCAGGGGGTCCCCAGGGGGCCCCCACGGCCCTGTCCCCGGGGTGGCCCTGTCCCCATGTCCCCAAGGGGTCCCCGTGTCCCCAGGGGGTCCCCACGGCCCCAGGGGGTCCCCATCATGGTGTCCCCGTGTCCCCAGGGTGTCCCCGGGGTGTCCCCATGTCCCCGTGGTGGCACTGTCCCCATGTCCCCGGGGTGTCCCCATGTCCCCACAGTGGCACTGTCCCCATGTCCCCCAGGTGTCCCCGTGTCCCCGGGGTGTCCCCATGTCCCCACAGTGGCACTGTCCCCATGTCCCCACACCCGGGGCGTCCCCATGTCCCTGTCCCCGTGGTGGCACTGTCCCCATGTCCCCACAGTGGCACTGTCCCCATGTCCCCCAGGTGTCCCCATGTCCCCGGGGTGTCCCCATGTCCCCACAGTGGCACTGTCCCCATGTCCCCACACCCGGGGTGTCCCCATGTCCCTGTCCCCGTGGTGGCACTGTCCCCATGTCCCCCAGGTGTCCCCGTGTCCCCGGGGTGTCCCCATGTCCCCACAGTGGCACTGTCCCCATGTCCCCACACCCGGGGCGTCCCCATGTCCCTGTCCCCGTGGTGGCACTGTCCCCATGTCCCCACAGTGGCACTGTCCCCATGTCCCCCAGGTGTCCCCATGTCCCCGGGGTGTCCCCATGTCCCCACAGTGGCACTGTCCCCATGTCCCCCTGGGTGTCCCCATGTCCCCGTGGTGGCACTGTCCCCATGTCCCCCAGGTGTCCCCGTGTCCCCCTGGGTGTCCCCATGTCCCCACAGTGGCACTGTCCCCATGTCCCCACACCCGGGGCATCCCCATGTCCCTGTCCCCGTGGTGGCACTGTCCCCATGTCCCCACAGTGGCACTGTCCCCATGTCCCCCAGGTGTCCCCGTGTCCCCAGGGTGTCCCCATGTCCCCACAGTGGCACTGTCCCCATGTCCCCACACCCGGGGCATCCCCATGTCCCTGTCCCCGTGGTGGCACTGTCCCCATGTCCCCACAGTGGCACTGTCCCCATGTCCCCCAGGTGTCCCCGTGTCCCCAGGGTGTCCCCATGTCCCCACAGTGGCACTGTCCCCATGTCCCCACACCCGGGGCGTCCCCATGTCCCTGTCCCCGTGGTGGCACTGTCCCCATGTCCCCACAGTGGCACTGTCCCCATGTCCCCCAGGTGTCCCCGTGTCCCCGGGGTGTCCCCATGTCCCCACAGTGGCACTGTCCCCATGTCCCCCAGGTGTCCCCGTGTCCCCAGGGTGTCCCCATGTCCCCACAGTGGCACTGTCCCCATGTCCCCACACCCGGGGCGTCCCCATGTCCCTGTCCCCGTGGTGGCACTGTCCCCATGTCCCCACAGTGGCACTGTCCCCATGTCCCCCAGGTGTCCCCATGTCCCCGGGGTGTCCCCATGTCCCCACAGTGGCACTGTCCCCATGTCCCCCTGGGTGTCCCCATGTCCCCGTGGTGGCACTGTCCCCATGTCCCCCAGGTGTCCCCGTGTCCCCCTGGGTGTCCCCATGTCCCCACAGTGGCACTGTCCCCATGTCCCCCTGGGTGTCCCCATGTCCCCGTGGTGGCACTGTCCCCATGTCCCCCAGGTGTCCCCGTGTCCCCCTGGGTGTCCCCATGTCCCCACAGTGGCACTGTCCCCATGTCCCCACACCCGGGGCATCCCCATGTCCCTGTCCCCGTGGTGGCACTGTCCCCATGTCCCCACAGTGGCACTGTCCCCATGTCCCCCAGGTGTCCCCGTGTCCCCAGGGTGTCCCCATGTCCCCACAGTGGCACTGTCCCCATGTCCCCACACCCGGGGCATCCCCATGTCCCTGTCCCCGTGGTGGCACTGTCCCCATGTCCCCACAGTGGCACTGTCCCCATGTCCCCCAGGTGTCCCCGTGTCCCCAGGGTGTCCCCATGTCCCCACAGTGGCACTGTCCCCATGTCCCCACACCCGGGGCGTCCCCATGTCCCTGTCCCCGTGGTGGCACTGTCCCCATGTCCCCACAGTGGCACTGTCCCCATGTCCCCCAGGTGTCCCCGTGTCCCCGGGGTGTCCCCATGTCCCCACAGTGGCACTGTCCCCATGTCCCCACACCCGGGGTGTCCCCATGTCCCTGTCCCCGTGGTGGCACTGTCCCCGTGTCCCTGTCCCCCAGGGTCTCCCTCGCCCTGGGGTGGGATGTCCCCAGGGTGCCCCCCCCCCCCGGGTGCCCCCCGCCAGGGTGCCCCCCCCGGGTGTCCCCAGGGTGCCACCCCGGGTGTCCCCGTGTCCCCAGGTGCGGGAGATCTGCCTGATCTTCACCCGGGGGGTGGACTATCGGTGGCAGCGCATGGCGCTGGTGGCCCTGCAGGAGGTGGGTGCTGGGGGGGTCCCATGGGTGCTGGGGGGTCCCATGGGTGCTGGGGGAGGATTTGGGGTGCTGGGGGGTGCGTGGGTGCTTGGGGGCGGTTGGGGGTGTCCCATGGGTGCTGGGGGAGTCTGGGGGGGTCCCATGGGTGGTGGATGAGGATTTGGGGTGCTGGGGGTGTCCCATGGGTGCTGGGGGGTCTGGAGGGTCCCCAGGGTGCTGGGGGAGGATTTGGGGTTCTGGGGGGTCTCATGGGTGCTGGGGGGCATTTGGGGGTCCCATGGGTGCTGGGGGAGGATTTGGGGTGCTGGGGGGTCCCATGGGTGGTGGATGAGGATTTGGGGTTCTGGGGGGTCCTATGGGTGCTGGGGGAGGATTTGGGGTGCTGGGGGGATCCCATGGGTGCTGGGGGGCTCTGGAGGGTCCCCAGGGTGCTGGGGGTCCTATGGGTGCTTGGGGGCATTTGGGGGTGTCCCATGGATGCTGGGGGAGGATTTGGGGTGCTGGGGGGTCCCATGGGTGCTGGGGGGCATTTGGGGGTGTCCCATGGGTGCTGGGGGAGGATTTGGGGTGCTGGGGGGTCCCATGGATGCTGGGGGAGGATTTGGGGTGCTGGGGGGTCCCATGGGTGCTGGGGTGTCCCATGGGTGCTGGGGGAGGATTTGGGGTGCTGGGGGGTGTGTGGGTGCTTGGGGGCTTTAGGGGGGTCCCGTGGGTGCTGGGGGAGGATTTGGGGGTGCTGGGGGGTCCTATGGGTGCTGGGGGGGTCCCATGGGTGCTGGGGGAGGATTTGGGGTGCTGGGGGTGTCCCGTGGGTGCTGGGGGAGGATTTGGGGTGCTGGGGGGGTCCTATGGGTGCTGGGGGGTCCCATGGGTGCTGGGGGGCATTTGGGGGGTCCCGTGGGTGCTGGGGGAGGATTTGGGGTGCTGGGGGGTGTGTGGGTGCTTGGGGGCTTTAGGGGGGTCCCGTGGGTGCTGGGGGAGGATTTGGGGTGCTGGGGGTGTCCCATGGGTGCTGGGGGAGGATTTGGGGTGCTGGGGGGGTGTGTGGGTGCTTGGGGGCTTTAGGGGGGTCCCGTGGGTGCTGGGGGAGGATTTGGGGTGCTGGGGGGGTGTGTGGGTGCTTGGGGGGCATTTGGGGGGTCCCGTGGGTGCTGGGGGGTGCGCGGGTGCCCGGGGGGGTCGGTCGGGGGGCAGCGGGCCCCCACCCACGCCCGGGCGCAGGCGGCGGAGGCCTTCGTGGTGCGGCTGCTGGAGGACGCCTACCTCTGCTCGCTGCACGCCCGCCGCGTCACCCTCTACCCCAAGGACCTGCAGCTGGCCCGCCGCCTGCCCGGCCTGGAGGGGGGCCGCCTGAGGGACCCCCCCCCGGGACCCCCCCCCCCCCGGGACCCCCCCCCCCCCGGAACCCCCACCCCGGCATCCCCACCCTGGGATCCCCACCCTGAGACACCCCCCCCGGGACCCCCACCCCAGGACCCCCTCTGGGACCCCCACCCATGGGGACCCCCCCGGGATCCCCACCCTGAGACCCCCCTGAGACCCCCCCCCGGGACCCCCACCCTGGGATCCCCACCCTGAGACCCCCCCGGGACCCCCCCGGGATCCCCACCCTGAGACCCCCCTGAGACCCCCCCCCGGGACCCCCACCCTGAGACCCCCCCTGAGACCCCCCCCCCCCGGGACCCCCACCCTGGGATCCCCACCCTGAGACCCCCCCCTGAGACCCCCCCGGGACCCCCACCCTGGGATCCCCACCCTGAGACCCCCCCGGGACCCCCCCCCGGGATCCCCACCCTGAGACCCCCCCCCGGGACCCCCGGGATCCCCACCCCAGGACCCCCTCTGGGACTCCCACCCATGGGGACCCCCCTGGGATCCCCTCCAGGACCCCCCCTCGGGACCCCCACCCTGAGACCCCCCCATACGGATCCCACACCCATGGGGACCCCCCCCAGGAGCCCCCCGGGACTCTCCCCTATGGGACCCCCCGGGACCCCCACCCATGGGGACCCCCACCCATGGGACCCCCTGGGATCCCCCCGGGACCCCGACCCCAGGACCCCCACCCTGAGCCCCCCCAGTAGGGACCCCCCGCCATGGGGACCCCCCCAGGGACCCCCACCCTGAGACCCCCCCATGGGGACCCCCGGACCCCTGTCCTGCCCCCCCAGGCACCCATGGGGACCCCCCTTGGGGACACCCCCCCCCCCCCAAATAAATGTGCGTTGAACCCCCCGGGGGTCCCCCCCGTGATCGTGCCCTGGGGGGCGGGGCTTCCAGGGGGCGGGGCTTCCAGGGGGCGGGGGTAGGGTCCCTCCATTAGAGCGACTTGGGGGGGGGGGGGGTGGTGCTGTTTTGCGGGGGCGCAGGCCTCGGGGGCGGGGCTTCGGGGGGGTGGGGCCTGGGGGCGGGGCTTCGGGGGGCGGGGCCTGGGGTCCCCCCAATAAAGGGGCTGCGCGGGGCCCCCCCCCCCCGGGCGATGGCGGCCGCGCTGCCGCTGGCGCTGCTGGCGCGGCTGGGGCTGCTGGCGGCGGGGCGGGGCCGCGGGGGGCGGGGCCCGGGGGCGGCGGGGGCGGGGCCTGGCCCGCGGGGGGGCGCGCTGCACCTGCTGCACCGGCAGGGGGCGCTGCACCTCGCCCGCCTCGCGCGCCGCCACGGGCCCGTCCTGCGCATGCGCCTGGGGGGCGCGGTGAGTGCGGGGGGGGGGGCACCCCAAAACTGACCCTCCCCCCCCCCCCCCCCCCCCGGGACCCCCCACCCCCCCAACCCCAAACCCGCCCCTGGGCCCCCACCCCCCGGGGACCCCCTGAACCCCACCCCCCTCTTTGGGGACCCCGCCCCCCGAACCCCAATTTCCCCCTCGGGGCTCCCCCCGACCCTTCCCCCCCCCCGAACCCCCACCCCCCCCCGGGGACCCCAAACCCCCCCGAACCCCAAATTGCCCTTCGCCCCCCCCAGGGCTCCCCAGTCTTGCCCCCCCTTGGCCCCCCCCCCCATTTTGGGGTCCCCCCACTTTGGGTTCCCCCCCCCTCGATTTTGGGGTCCCCCCCGATACTTTTGCCCCCCCCCTTTGGGGTCTCTCCCATTTTGGGGTCCCCCCCGTCCTGGGGTCCCCCTCCACTTTGGAGTCCCCCCTTGGCCCCCCCTTTGGGATCCCCCCCCCTTTGGGCCCCCCCACTTTGGGATCCCCCCCTTTGGGCCCCCCCACTTTGGGGTCCCCCTTGCCCCCCCTTTGGGACCCTCCCTCACTTTGGGGTCTCCCCCCCTTTGGGACACCCCCTTTGGGATCCCCCCTTTGCCCCCCCTTTGCCCCCCCTTTCCCCCCCCTTGCCCCCCCTTTGGCCCCCCCAGCCCCGTCTCCCCCCAGAGCTGCTGGTGCTGAGCTCGGTGGGCCCCACCCGGGAGGCGCTGGTCCGCAACTGGGGCGACTGGTTGGGGCGGCCCCCCAGCTACCTGGGTACGGGGGGGCCGGGGGGGCTATGGGGCGGGGGGGGGCCCTGGGGGGGGGCGGCTATGGGGCGGGGGGAGCCCCTGTGGGGCGGGAGGGGGTATGGGGGGGGGGGGTGTCTCTATGGGGCGGGGGGGCGGGGGGAGGGTCCCTATGGGGCGGGGGGGTCCCTATGGGATGGGGGTATGGGGTGGGGGGGGGTCCCTATGGGGCGGGGTCTATGGGGCGGGGGGGGGGGGTGTCTATGGGTTGGGGGGGTCCCAATGGGGCGGGGGGGGGGTCCTTACGGGGTTGGGGGGGCTATGGGATGGGGGGTCTCTGGGGGGGGGGGGGGTCCCTATGGGGTGGGGGGGTCTCTGGGGGGGTGGGGTCCCTGGGGGGGGTGTCTCTGGGGGGCTGGGTGCGGGGGGTTGGGAGCCCCTGACGCCCCCCCCCCCCCCCCCCCCCCCGCAGCGGCGCTGGTGTCGCGGGGGGCCGGGACCTGGCGCTGGGCGGCCCCGGGCCGGGCTGGCGGCGGCAGCGGGGGGCGGCGCGGGGGCCCTGGCCCGGGCCGGGGGGCGGCTGCGGGGGCTCCTGCGGCGGCGGGGGCGGGCGCTCTGCGCGGTGAGAGACCCCCCCCCCCCAAACCCCTGCACCCCCCCGACCCCCCCCAACACCCCCCAACCCCTGCACCCCCCCCCCCCAAACCCCTGCACCCCCCCCCCGACCCCCCCCCCCCAACACCCCCCAACCCCTGCACCCCCCCCCCCCGACCCCCCCAACACCCACCAACCCCTGCACCCCCCAAACCCCCGCACCCCCCCCGACCCCCCCAACACCCCCCAACCCCTGCACCCCCCAAACCCCTGCACCCCCCCGACCCCCCCCAACACCCCCCAACCCCTGCACCCCCCCCGACCCCCCAACACCCACCAACCCCTGCACCCCCCCCCAACCCCCCGACCCCCCAGACCCCTGCACCCCCCGACCCCCCAAACCCGACCCCCCCTGCACCCCCCGTACCCCCAAACTCGAACCCCCCCAACCCCCGGACCCCTGCAACCCCCCCCGAAACCCCCTGCACCCCCCGAACCCCTGCACCCCCCGGCCCCCCCCCGAACCCCCCTGCACCCCCAACCCTCTGCACCCCCCGAACCCCCAAACCCCTGCAACCCCCCCGCCCCCCGCCCCGAACCCCCAAACCCCAACCTGCACCCCGCACCCCCAACCCCCCTGCACCCCTAAACCCCTCCCCGCACCCCCAAACCCCCCCTTGCACCCCAAAACCTCCCCGCACCCCCAACCCTGCACCCCCAAACCCGGGGGGACCCCCAGAGCACCCCCGAAACCCCCTGTACCCCAAACCCCCACACACACCCCAAAAGCACCCCCCGCACCCCAAAATCACCCTGCACCCCAAAACCCTGCACCCCGAACCCCCCCGCACCCCAAAATCACCCTTAGAGCCCCCTATAGCCCCCGGGGACACCCCCCCCCCGGGACCCCCAAAACGCCCTCGAAGCACCCCAAAATCCCCTTAGGGCCCCCCAGATTCCCTTAGTGCCCCCCCAGGCCCCCGGGACACCCCAATATCCCCCCAGGGACCCCAATACCCCCTTAGGGCCCCCCAAACCCTCTCAGGGCCCCCCAATACTCCCCTGGAGACCCCCAAAACCCCTTGCCCCCCCCCCCATATCCCCTAGGGCACCCCAACCCCCCTCAGGGACCCCAGTACCCCCCTATGCCCCCCAATCCCCCCTTGGGGTCCCCCAATCCCCCCTGTGCACCCCAAATCCCCCTTCAGGGACCCCAATCCCCCCTTAGGCCCCCCAATCCCCCCTGTGGACCCCAACCCCCCTCAGGGACCCCAATCCCCCCTTGGGGTCCCCCAATCCCCCTGTGGACCCCAACCCCCCTCAGGGACCCCAATCCCCCCTTGGGGTCCCCCAATCCCCCCTGTGGACCCCAACCCACCCTCAGGGACCCCAATCCCCCCTTGGGGTCCCCCAATCCCCCCTGTGGACCCCAAATCCCCCTCAGGGACCCCAATCCCCCCTGTGCACCCCAAAAGCCCCCTTAGGCCCCCCGATCCCCCCGTGGACCCCAAATCCCCCTTCAGGGACCCCAATCCCCCCTTGGGGTCCCCAATCCCCCTGTGGACCCCAAGCCCCCCTCAGGGACCCCAATCCCCCCCTGTGCACCCCAAAAGCCCCCTTAGGCCCCCCCGATCCCCCCCCGTGGACCCCAAATCCCCCTTCAGGGACCCCAATCCCCCCTTGGGGTCCCCAATCCCCCTGTGGACCCCAAGCCCCCCTCAGGGACCCCAGTCCCCCCTTGGGGTCCCCCAGTGCCCCCTGCTGACCCCCGGCCCCCCAGGAGCTGCGTTCCCACGGGGGGGCCCCCCTGGACCCCTTTGAGATCTTCTCCTTCCACACCTGCAGCACCATCGCCAGCCTCCTCTTCGGGGAGCAGGTGGGGGGTTGGGGGGGCCGGGGGACCCGGGGGGACCCAGGGGTCCGGGAGGGGGCCCCGGGGGGTGGGGGGACCCAGGAGTTGGGGGGGGGGGCCCAGAGGGGACCCAGGGGTCTGGGGGAGACCCAAGAGTTTGGGGGGGCCCAGGGGTCCGGGATGGGGGACCCAGGGGGTGGGGGGCCCAGGAGTTGGGGGGACCCAGGAGTTTGGGGGGCCCCAGGGGTTGGGGGGACCCAGGAGTTTGGGGGGGACCCAGGAGTTGGGGGGGCCCCAGAGGGGACCCAGGGGTCCGGGATGGGGGCCCCAGAGATTGGGGGGGGACCCCAGTGTCCGGGGGGGACCCAGAGGGGACCCAGGAGTTGGGGGGGGAGCCAGGAGTTTGGGGGGACCCAGGAGTTGGGGGGGACCCAGGGGTTGGGGGGGTCCCAGGAGTTTGGGGGGGGACCCAGGAATTGGGGGGGTCCCAGGAGTTTGGGGGGACCCAGGGGTCCGGGATGGGGGTCCCAGGAGTTGGGGGGACCCAGGAGTTTGGGGGGCCCCAGGGGTTGGGGGGCCCAGGAGTTGGGGGGACCCAGGTGTTTGGGGGGCCCCAGGGGTTGGGGGGACCCAGGAGTTTGGGGGGACCCCAGTGCCCAGGAGGGGACCCAGAGGGGACCCAGGTGTCCGGGGGGGGGCCCAGGAATGGGGGGGGGGGGGGGGGCAGGGGTCTGGGGGGGCCCCAGGAGTTTGGGGGGGTCCCCCAGGTGCCCCCCGAGGCCGAGGTCCGGGCCTTCGCCCGCTGCCTGGTGGAGCTGCTGGAGGTGTGGGGCTGGGCCAGCGTCCGCGCCCTCGACCTGCTGCCGCCGCTGCGGGTGAGCCGGGGCCGGGCCCTATGGGGCCGTATGGCCCGGGGGGGCCCTATGGGGCCGGGGGGGGGGTATGGGGTCTATGTGGGGGTGGGAGGGGGGGGTATGGGGTCTATATGTGGCTGGGAGGGGCGTTATAGGGGCTATTTGGCCCGGGGATGGGGTCTATGTGGGGCTGGGGGGGTGTTATAGGGTCTATGTGGGGCTGGGAGGGCGTTATAGGGGCCATATGGGGCTGGGCAGAGGGTTTCTAGGATCTATGGGGCCTTGGAGGGGTCTGTATGGGGCTGGGATGGGGGGTTATAGGGGCTATATGGCCCGGGGGGGGGGGGATGTGGGGCTGGGAGGGGGCAGTTATAGGGTCTGTATGGGGCTGGGAGGGCATTATAGGGTCTATATGGGGCTGGGGAGAGGATTTCTAGGATCTATGGGGCCTTGGAGGGGTCCGTATGGGGCTGGGGAGGGGCTGTATGGATGTGGGAGGGGGCATTATAGGGGCTATATGGCCCTTGTGTGGGGGGGAGTATATGGGGCTGGGGGAGGGTATGTGGGGCTGGGAGGGGGGCTATGGGGTCTATATGGGGCTGGGGAGGGGCTGTATGGCCCTGGGAGGGGGGTTATTGGATCTCTGTGGGGCTGGGAGGGTTTTATAGGGTCTATATGGGGCTGGGAGGGTTTATATGGGGTTGGGAGGGGGGTTATAGGGGCTATATGGCCCTGGGGGGGGTGTATGTGGGGCTGGGGGGGCAGTTATAGGGTCTATATGGGGCTGGGGAGGGGCTCTATGGCCCTGGGAGGGGTCTTACAGGGTCTACATAGGGCTGGGCGGGGGCTATAGGGTCCATACGGGGCGGGGGAGGCGCTGATATGGGCTCGGGGAGGATGCACGAGGTGGGGAGAGGCCGGGGGTCGTAGGGTCCGTAAGGAGACGGGTGCTCTATAGGGGGCTGGGGGGCCGTATGGGGCTGGGAGGGGCGGTTACGGGGGTTATATGGGGCTGGGATGATCTATATGGGGGGTAAAGGGTCTATAGGGCCCTGGGGGGGGGGTGTTTATGGTCTATATGGGTCTGGGGGAGTCTATAGGACTGTGGGGAGCGTCTATAGGGTCTGGGAGGGTGGCCTATAGGGTCTATACGGCCCGGGGGGGGGCAGCTATAGGGTTTCTATGGGGCTGAGGGGGGTTCTAGGGCATCTCTGGAGGAAGGGGATCCATAGGGGCCCGGGGGGGGGGGGGTGTCCCTATGGGATCCATACGTCCCAGGTCCTGCCCAACCCGGGCCTGCGGGAGCTGCTGCGCCTCGTCCAGCGCCGCGACGCCTTCGTGGAGGCCCAGATCCGGCGGCACGAGGTCGGGGGGGCCCCGGGGTCGGGGGGGGACCCCAGAGTCCGGGGGGGGGGGACCCCGATGTCTGGGGGGGACCCCAGAGTCTGGGGGGGACCCCGGTGTCTGGGGGGACCCTGGTGTCTGGGGGTGGGGGACACCCCGGTGTCCTAGGGGGGACCCCGGTATCTGGGGGGACCCTGACGTCTGGGGGGGACCCCGGCATCTGGGGGGGACCCCGATGTCTGGGGGGGACCCCGGTGTCTGGGAGGGACCCTGGCATCTGGGGGGGGACCCCGGTATCTGGGGGGACCCTGACGTCTCAGGGGGGAACCCCAGAGTCCGGGGGGGACCCCAGTGTCTGGGTCGGACCCCAGTGTCCTGGAGGGGGACCCCCGGTATCTGGGGGGACCCCGGTGTCTGGGAGGGACCCCAGTGTCCGGGGGGGACCCCAATGTCTGGGGGGGACCCCGGTGGCGGGGGGGGACCCAGCGGCCCGTGTCCCCGCAGGAGTGCCCGTCCCCGCCGGGGGACACGGTCCTGGGGGCGCTGCAGGGCCGGGACCCGGGGGTGCGGGGGGGTCCCCTCAGCGCCCCCCGCCTCCACATGGCCCTGGTCGATCTCTTCATCGGGGGCACCGAGACCACGGCCGCCGCCCTGGCCTGGGCCGTCGCCTTCCTGCTGCACCGCCCCGAGGTGCCACACGCGTGTCACCCCCGTGGCCGTGGCCCCACGCGTGGCCCTGGGGGGGGTCCCCTCGCCCCAGGGGGTCCCGTGTCGTCCCCCCCCCCCCCCCGTGTCCCGCGTGCCCCCTGTGTCCCACTCCCCGTGGCCATCGCCATCCCCCTGCACCGCCCCGAGGTGCCACGCGTGTCACCGCTGTGGCCCCGAGTCCCCACGCGTGTCCCTGGGGGGGTCCCACGGCCCCACCCGTGTCCTGTGTGTCCCCCGTCTCCCATCCCCGTGGCCGTCGCCATCCCCTTGAACCACCCCGAGGTGCCACACGCGTGCCACAGCCATGGCCCTGTCCCCACGCGTGGCCCCGAGTCCCCACGCGTGGCCCCAGGGGGTCCCACGTCCCCACCCGTGTCCCGTGTGCCCCCCGTGTCCCGTCCCCGTGGCCATCGCCACCCCCTGCACCGCCCCGAGGTGCCACACGCGTGTCACCGCCGTGTCTGCATCTACACACGTGTCCCCATGGGTGTCCCCAGGGCGTCCCATGTCCCCGCTCGTGGCCATCGCCACCCCCCTGCTCCACCCCGAGGTGCCACACGTGTGCCACAGCCATGTCCGTGTTCCCACACATGTCCCCAAGTCCCCACGTGTGTCCCCAGGGGGTCCCATGTCCCCACCCGTGTCCCGTCCCCGTGGCCATCGCCACCCCCTGCACCGCCCCGAGGTGCCACACGCGTGCCACAGCCATGTCCACATCCACACGTGTCCCCAGGGGGTCCCATGTCCCCACGTGTCCTACATGTCCCCTGTGTCCCTCTCCCTGTGGCCATCACCGCCCCCCTGCACCGCCCCAAGGTGCCACACGCGTGCCACCACGCACGTCCTATGTCCCCACGCATGTCCTGTGTCCCGTGTGTCCCCCGTGTCCCGTCCCCGTGGCCATCGCCACCCCCCTGCACCGCCCCGAGGTGCCACACGCGTGTCAGTGCCATGTCCACATCCTCACACGTGCCCCCATGGGTGTCCCCGGGGCGTCCCATGTCCCCACTCATGGCCATCGCCATCCCCCTGCTCCACCCCGAGGTGCCACACGCGTGTCACTGCTGTGTCCGTGTCCCCGTGTGTGTCCCCGAGTCCCCACGCGTGTTCCCAGGGGGTCCCATGGCCCCACCCGTGTCCCGTGTGCCCCCCGTGTCCCGTCCCCGTGGCCATCGCCACCCCTTGCACCGCCCTGAGGTGCCACACGCGTGTCACCGCCGTGTCACATCCGTGTCCCCCCCCATGTCCGTGTCCCCGCGCGGCGCCTCGGTCCCCTTCACGTCCCCACCGTCGGCACCGCTGCCCCCCGCCCCCGCTGCCCCGTGCCACGCGTGTCCCCCCCGCCCGTGTCCCACGCGTGTCCCCCGCGTGTCCCCAGCTGCAGGAGCGGCTGCGGGCGGAGCTGTGGCGGGAGCTGGGCCCCGCCGGGACCCCCCAGGCCGGCGACGCCGGGCGCCTGCCCCTCCTCCACGCCACCGTCGCCGAGACCCTGCGCCTGCGGCCCCCCGCCCCCCTGGCGCTGCCCCACTGCGCCCGCCGCCACACCAGGTACGGCCGGCAGAAACCAGTGCGGACCAGTACGAGCCGGTACGGACGGGCGGGTAATGGTAGGAACCAGCGTGAACCACGACAGACCAGTTAGGGACCACCGGGCTGAGGCTACAGCACTGTGCAGCAATGTGTTTCAGTGTTTTGCACCAGTATGGACCAGTTTAGATGCGTATGGACCACTATGAACCACTATAGACCAGTTTAGATGACTACGGCCTAGTAGGAACCAGTATGAACCACTACAGACCAGTTAGGGACCACTGGGCTGAGGCTGCAGCACTGTGCAGCAATGTGTATCCGTGTTTTGAACCAGCATGGACCAGTTTAGATGCATATGGACCAGTTTAGATGCGTATGGACCACTATGAACCACTATAGACCAGTTTAGATGACTACGGCCTAGTAGGAACCAGTATGAACCACTACAGACCAGTTAGGGACCACCGGGCTGAGGCTGCAGCACTGTGCAGCAATGTGTTTCAGTGTTTTGCACCAGTATGGACCAGTTTAGATGCGTATGGACCACTATGAACCACTATAGACCAGTTTAGATGACTAGGCCTAGTAGGAACCAGTATGAACCACTACAGACCAGTTAGGGACCACCGGGCTGAGGCTGCAGCACTGTGCAGCAATGTGTATCCGTGTTTTGAACCAGTTTAGACCAGTATGAACCAGTTTTGACCAGTATGGACCCATGGGCATTAGGTTGTAGCACCGTGCACCAGTGTGTATCAGTGTTTTGGACCAGTATAAACCAGTAAGGGCCAGTATAAGCCAATACACAGCAGTATAATCCAGTGTAAACCAGTACAGACTGGTCTGGACAACTCAGTGTCAGTGTTTTAAACCAGTATAGACCAGTATAGACCAGTATGGAGGACAAGGCATCAGGTTGCAGCACTGCGCACCAGTGCCTGGCACTGCTTTACACCACTCCAGACCAGTATAAATTGGTCCCAGCAGAGACCAGCATGGCCCAGTACAACCCAGTATAGCCCAGTGCAGCCCCAGTAAGAAAGGGAACAACCATTACAGCCCAGTACAAACCAGTATTTCCCAGTAGAGCCCAGCAGGTCCCAGGAGGCCCCCAGGAGACACCCAGTAGATCCCAGTAGGCCCAGCAGGTCCCAGTGGATCCCAGCAGAGCCCAGTATTTCCCAGTAGGCCCCAGCAGACCCCAGTAACCCCAGCAGAGCCCAGTAGGTCCCAGTAGACTCAAGTAGGGCCCAGTAGATCCCAGCAAGGCCCAGCATGCCCCAGCAGGTCCCAGTATCTCCCAGTAGGTCCCAGCAGGCCCCAGCAGCTCCCAGTAGACCCTGATAGACCCCAGTAGCCCCAGCAGAGACCAGTAGAGCCCAGAAGATCCCAGGAGGTCCCAGCAGGCCCCAGTAGACCCCAGCAGAGCCCAGTAAATCCCAGTAGACCCCAACAGACCCCAATAGGCCTCAGCAGGTCCCAGTAGACCCCAGTGGACCCCAATAGATCCCAGTGGATCCCAGTAGGCCCCAGTAGATCCCAGCAGGCCCCAGCAGACCCCAGTACATCCCAGGAACCCCCAATAGGCGCCAGTAGGCCCCAGTAGACCCCAGTAGATCTCTATAAACCCCAATAGACCCCAGTAGGTCCCAGTAGACTTCAGCAGGTCCCAGTATGTCCCAGAGAGCCCCAGTATGTCCCAGTAGACCCCAGAAGGTCCTGGGAGGGCCCCAATAGACCCCAACAGATCCCAGTAGACCCCAGGAGAGTCCAGCAGATCCCAGTGGGCTCCAGTAGACCCCCAGTAGATTCTTGTAGACTTCAGAGAGCCCCAGCGGGCCCCAGCAAGTCCCAGTAGGCCCCAGTAGAGCCCAGTAGGCCCCAGGAGAGTCCAGCAGATCCCAGTGGGCCCCAGTAGACCCCCAGCAGATCCTCGCAGACTCCAGAGAGCCCCAGTAGGCCCCAGCAGGTCCCAGTAGGCCCCAGCAGAGCCCGGTAGATCCCAGTAGGCCCCAGCAGAGCCCAGCAGGTCCCCGTAGGCCCCAGTAGACTCCAGTACATCCCAGCAGACCCCAGTACATCCCAGTCCCGCCCTGTCCCCTCCCAGTGTCGGGGGCATCCCGGTGCCGGCGGGCTCCATCCTGGTCCCCAACCTCCTGGCTGCCCATCAGGACCCCGAGATCTGGCACCACCCCGAGGCCTTCCTGCCCGGTACGCATGGGTGCTGGGGCCCTCCTGGGTGCTGGGTCCCTCCTGGGTGCTGGGGGCTTCCTGGGTGCTGGGGTCCCCTCCTGGGTGCTGGGGGCTTCCTCTTCCTGGGTGCTGGGGGCCCCTCCTGGGTGCTGGGGGCTTCCTGGGTGCTGGGGTCCCCTCCTGGGTGCTGGGGCCCTCCTGGGTGCTGGGGGCCCCTCCTGGGTGCTGGGGCCCTCCTGGGTGCTGGGGGCTTCCTGGGTGCTGGGGGCCCCTCCTGGGTGCTGGGGCCCTCCTGGGTGCTGGGGCCCTCCTGGGTGCTGGGGTCCCCTCCTGGGTGCTGGGGGCCCCTCCTGGGTGCTGGGGGCTTCCTGGGTGCTGGGGGCCCCTCCTGGGTGCTGGGGGCTTCCTGGGTGCTGGGGGCCCTTCCTGGGTGCTGGGGCCCCTCCTGGGTGCTGGGGGCTTCCTGGGTGCTGGGGTCCCCTCCTGGGTGCTGGGGCCCTCCTGGGTGCTGGGGGCTTCCTGGGTGCTGGGGGCCCTTCCTGGGTGCTGGGGCCCCTCCTGGGTGCTGGGGGCTTCCTGGGTGCTGGGGGCCCCTCCTGGGTGCTGGGGCCCTCCTGGGTGCTGGGGCCCTCCTGGGTGCTGGGGTCCCCTCCTGGGTGCTGGGGGCTTCCTCTTCCTGGGTGCTGGGGTCCCCTCCTGGGTGCTGGGGGCTTCCTGGGTGCTGGGGTCCCCTCCTGGGTGCTGGGGGCTTCCTCTTCCTGGGTGCTGGGGTCCCCTCCTGAGTGCTGGGGCCCCTCCTGGGTGCTGGGGGCCCCTCCTGGGTGCTGGGGGCTTCCTCTTCCTGGGTGCTGGGGTCCCCTCCTGAGTGCTGGGGCCCCTCCTGGGTGCTGGGGGCCCCTCCTGGGTGCTGGGGCCCTCCTGGGTGCTGGGGGCCCCTCCTGGGTGCTGGGGCCCTCCTGGGTGCTGGGGGCCCCTCCTGGGTGCTGGGGGCTTCCTGGGTGCTGGGGGCCCCTCCTGGGTGCTGGGGGCTTCCTCTTCCTGGGTGCTGGGGCCCTCCTGGGTGCTGGGGTCCCCTCCCGGACGCTGGGGTCCCCTCCTGGGCACCGGGGTCCCCTGACCCCTGGGCGGGTGGGTGCCCCCCCGGGCACTGGGTGCCTCCCGGCGGCGGGGGCCCCTGCCCACCCCCTGCCCCCCCAGAGCGGTTCCTGGAGCCGGGGGCTCCCTGGCGGGCGCTGGTGCCCTTCGGCTGCGGGGCCCGATCCTGCCTGGGCGAGGGCCTGGCGCGGGCCGAGCTCTTCGTCTTCCTGGGCCTGATCCTGCGGGAATTCCGCCTGGAGCCCCCCGCCCCGGGGGCCCTGCCCTGCCTGCAGGTGTCGGCAGGCACCGTCCTGCGCTGCCCGCCCTTCCGCGTCCGCATGGTGCCCTGCCAGCCCCCTGCCTGACCCGGCGCCTCGGGGGCTGCCTGCTGCCTGCACCCCTGCCTGCCCGGGGCCTCCTGCCTGCACCCCTGCCTGCCTGAGGCCACCCAGACACCTGGGGCTGCCTGCACCCCTGCCTGCCCGGGGCCTCCTCCTGCCTGCACCCCTGCCTGCCCACGGCCTCCTCCTGCCTGCACCCCTGCCTGCCTGAGGCCACCCAGGTGCCCGTGGCCTCCTCCTGCCTGCACCCCTGCCTGCCCACGGCCTCCTCCTGCCTGCACCCCTGCCTGCCTGAGGCCACCCAGGTGCCCGTGGCCTCCTCCTGCCTGCACCCCTGCCTGCCCACGGCCTCCTCCTGCCTGCACCCCTGCCTGCCTGAGGCCACCCAGACACCTGGGGCTGCCTGCACCCCTGCCTGCCCGGGGCCTCCTGCCTGCACCCCTGCCTGCCTGAGGCCACCCAGGTGCCTGGGGCTGCCTGCACCCCTGCCTGCCCGCGGCCTCCTCCTGCCTGCACCCCTGCCTGCCCACGGCCTCCTCCTGCCTGCACCCCTGCCTGCCTGAGGCCACCCAGGTGCCTGGGGCTGCCTGCACCCCTGCCTGCCCGCGGCCTCCTCCTGCCTGCACCCCTGCCTGCCTGAGGCCACCCAGGTGCCCGTGGCCTCCTCCTGCCTGCACCCCTGCCTGCCCGTGGCCTCCTCCTGCCTGCACCCCTGCCTGCCCGCGGCCTCCTCCTGCCTGCACCCCTGCCTGCCTGAGGCCACCCAGGTGCCCGTGGCCTCCTCCTGCCTGCACCCCTGCCTGCCTGAGGCCACCCAGGTGCCTGGGGCCTCCTCCTGCCTGCCTGGGGCCTCCTGCCTGCACCCCTGCCTGCTGGGGCCTCCCTGCTGCCTGCATCCCCGCCGTCCTTCCCGACCCACCCGGACGCGGGGGTGTCCCCCCCCCCCCCCCCCCCGGCACCCAGCACCCAGCCACCGGGGGGTCCCCTCCTTGCCCCCCCCCCCGCCGCCGCTGCCGCCCGGACGCCGGGGTTCACCGCGGGGAGGGGGTTACAGGCAGCTTTTATTACCCCACCCCCCACCCCCCCATAAAAGCTTCGCCTCTGACCCCCCCCCCCCCCAAGTCCTGCCTCCTTCCTGGGTGCCCCCCCGGACGCCCGGGTGCCCCCCCGGACACTTGGGTGCCCCCCCGGACGCCCGGGTGCCCTCAGTCGCGTTGCGGCCGCAGCTTCATCTCGGTGAAGGGGATGGAGAACTCGAAGCCTTTCCAGGGAAACCAGTTGATGCCCTGGGGAGATCCAGGGCGGGGACCATCAGGCCCTATAGGCACCCTATAGGCACCCTACAGACCCCTGTAGGCACCCTACAGGCCCCTATAGAACCCCCCCCCCCCCCCCCGCCCCAGGCCCCAGTGCTCCCATAGGGGCCCCATGCCCAGCCAGAGGGGATCTGGGGCTAGCTTCTATAGGGTCTGGAGCCTACGGAGCCCCTATGGAGCCTATAGGGCGTGTGGCCTCGTGGTCCGCGTAGCCCCCCGAGCGCCCCCAGGCCCCATAGGGTCCCCGGTCACTGCTGTGGGCAGTGCCATAGGGGTGCTGTGCCCCACAGTGCCCATATAGGTTCCCCCCCCATAGGACATCCTCCCCCGTAGCCCCTATAGAACTTCTTATAGTCACTATAGCCCCTTGTGACCTCCATAGGACCCCCCCGTCTCCTGTAGACACCCACATAGCCCCTTATAGACCCCCCCATATACTTCTATAGGTCCCCCTGCGGCCCCTATAAACATCTGCGTGCCCCTATAAACCTTCTTATGACCCATAAAGGCCTCTGTATGGCTCATATAGCCCCTAAGGCCTCTCTGTGGCCCCTTATAGACCCCCATATAGCCCCTATAGGTGCCTGTATGCCCCTACAGGCCCCCTCCACGGCCCCTTTAAACACCCGTATGCCCCTGGAGGCCTCCCTGTTGGCCCATATAGCTCCCCTGTAGTCCCTATAGACCCCGCCATGGCTGCTTTAGGTCCCTGGTGGCCCCTATAGTCCCCTCTTCTGTCCCTATGGCTCCCTACAGGTCTCCCCAACAGCCCCTATATGTCCCCTATGGCACCTACAGACTCCATTATAGTCCCCTCTAGTCCCTGTTAACTGCACTCTGGCCCCATTGGCCCCCTCCAGTCACCCCCTATAGGTCCCCCGTGGCCCCATAGGCTCTCTATGGCCCCTATAGCCCACCCCATGGCCCCTACAGCCCCCATTAAGCACACTCTGGCCCCATCAGCCCCCTCAGGTTGCCCCCTATGGCCTCCTCTAGGTCCCCCTGGCTCCTATAGGCCCCCTATGGCTCCTGTACGCACTCTATGGCCCCTATAGACCCTATTATGTCCCCCTACAGCCCCCATTAACAGCACTCTGGCCCCATTGGCCCCCTCCAGTCGCCCCCTATGACCCGCTATAGGTCCCCCGATAGGATCCCCTGGCCCCTATAGGCTCCCTATGGCCCCTATAGACCCCATTATGGCTCCTGTAGACTCCCTTGTGGTCCCTATAGACCCCATTATCTCCCATTAACTGCACTCTGGACCTATAGGCCTCATCAAGTTGCCCTCTCTGCCCCCCTATAGGACCCCATAGGGCCCCTGTGGACCCCCATTATGGCCCTCTTCAGCCCCCACTAACTGCACTCTGGCCCCCTATAGGTCCTCATAAGCCCCCTATAGGTCCCATCATGTCCCCTATGGCCCCCTATAGACCCCATCATGGCCCCTATAGGTCCCCATAGGCACCTTATAGACCCCATCACGGCCCCATAGGCCCCTATAGACACCATCATGGCCCCTATAGGCCCCCATAGGCCCCTATAGACCCCATTATGGCCCCCTTCAGCCCCCACTAACTGCACTCTGGCCCCCTATAGGTCCTCATAAGCCCCCTATAGGTCCCATCATGTCCCCTATGGCCCCCTATAGACCCCATCATGGCCCCTATAGGTCCCCATAGGCACCTTATAGACCCCATCACGGCCCCATAGGCCCCTATAGACACCATCATGGCCCCTATAGGCCCCCATAGGCCCCTATAGACCCCATTATGGCCCCCTTCAGCCCCCACTAACTGCACTCTGGCCCCCTATAGGTCCCCATAGGCCCCTATAGACCCCATTATGGCCCCCTTCAGCCCCCACTAACTGCACTCTGGCCCCCTATAGGTCCCCATAGGCCCCCTATAGACCCCATCATGGCCCCTATAGGTCTCCTATGACCCCCACAGACCCCATCATGGCCCCTATAGGTCCCCATAGGCCCCCTATAGACCCCATCATGGCCCCATAGGCCCCCTATAGACCCCATCATGGCCCCTATAGGTCCCCATAGGCCCCCTATAGACCCCA
Source organism: Nipponia nippon (assembly GCF_047370975.1). Taxonomy (NCBI): domain Eukaryota; kingdom Metazoa; phylum Chordata; class Aves; order Pelecaniformes; family Threskiornithidae; genus Nipponia; species Nipponia nippon. The sequence goes on from NW_028262370.1 coordinate 444,119, forward strand.
TCATGGCCCCTATGGCCCCCTACAGACCCCATCATGGCCCCTATAGGCCCTCACAGACCCCATCATGGCCCCCTACAGCCCCCACCAACCGCACTGGGGCCCCCCATAGGTCCCGGTGCCTATAGCCTGCCTGGTGGTGGTGGGGGGTCCCGTAGCGGCCGTTGAGGTTGGCGTAGTGGCAGTTGCGGTACCACCAGGCCCCCGTGTAGGAGACGGCGCAGGGGCGGGGGCGGCCCCGGGGGTCGCGGTCCCGCGTGGAGAAGGGGCTGCCGGCGTGGTAGGAGAGCGCGTCCCCTGCGGGACCCCCGTCAGAGCCCGGGACCCCCGGCACCCCCAGGGGACCCCCCAGGGCCCCCCCCCAGGCCCCCCCCCCCAGGGACCCCCCAGGAACCCCCTTCAGGGAGCCCCCCCAGGGACCCCCCCCCCAGGGATCCCCCAGGGACCCCCCAGGGACCCCCCAGGGACCCCCCAGGGACCCCCGCAGGAATCCCCCTTCAGGGAGCCCCCCAGGGACCCCCCCCCCCAGGGATCCCCCAGGGACCCCCCAGGGACCCCCTTCAGGGACCCCCCGGGACCCCCCGTCAGAGCCCCAGGACCCCCCCCCCCCGCCAGGGACCCCTCAGACCCCAGCCCCCCGGAACCCCCGTCAGACCCCCAGGGACCCCCCGGGACCCCCGTCAGAGCCCAGGGACCCCCCGGGACCCCCGGGACCCCCTGTCAGGAGACCCTGCCAGACCCCACCAGAGCCCCCCAGGAATCCCCCCCCGGGGCCCCCCCAACGACCCCCAGGACGCCCCCCAGGGCCCCCCAGGACTCCCCAGGGCCAAGGGAACCCCAAGACCCCTCGAGGACCCCCCCACACCCCCTCAGGACCCCCCAGGACCCCCCCAAGACCCCCCAACAGCCCCCCAAGACCCCTCAGGATCCCCCAGGACCCCCCAGGCCCCCCTTCATGGGCCACGAGACCCCCAAGACCCCCCCCGACCCCCCCCCATGGGCCAAGGGCCCCTCAAGACCCCCAAAGACCCCCCCCAGGACCCCCTAAGATCCCCCAGGACCCCCAAGACCCCCCCAGCCCCACCGTGGGCCATTAGACCCCCAATATTCCCCCTCGGACCCCCTTGATGGGCCAAGGAAACGCCAAGGCCCCCTCCCAGCACCCCCCAAAACCCCCCTGGACCCTTCCAGGACCCCCCATGACCACTCAGGACCCCCCAAAATCCCCCCAAGACCCTCCCAGGACCCCCTAAGACCCCTCAAGACCTCTCCAGGACCCCCCCCCCAAACCCCCAGGACCCCTTCAGGACCCTCCAGGATCCCCCAAGGCCCTTCCAGGACCCCCCAGGACCCCCTGAGATCCCTCAAGGCCCTTCCAGGACCTCCCATGACCCCCCCAGGACCCCACCAAGACCCCTCCAGGACCCCCAAAACCCCCCAGGACCCCCCAGGACCCCTCCAGGACCCCCAACCCCCCCAGGACCCCCTGAGATCCCTCAAGGCCCTTCCAGGACCTCCCAAGACCCCACACGACCCCCAAGCCCCCCTCAGGACTCCGCAAAACCCCCCAGGGACCCCATTCATGGGCCAAGGGACCCCTGGCCCCCTCCCAGGACCCCCAAAACCCCCCAGCACCCCTCCAGGACCCCCCAAGACCCCCCAGGACCCTCAAGACCCCTCCGGAACCCCCCAATACCCCCCCCCCCCAGGACCCCTTCAGGACCCCCTGGGCTCCCTCAAGGCCCTTCCAGGACCCCCCAAGACCCCTCAGGACCCCCCAACCCCCCCAGGGACCCCATTCATGGGCCAAGGGACCCCCAGGCCCCCTCCAGGCGCCCCCCAAGACCACTCACGACCCCCCCCCCCCAAGACCCCCCAGGACCCCTCCAGAACCCCCCAAGACCCCTCCAGGACCCCCAATACCCCCCAGGACCCCCTGGGCTCCCTCAAGGCCCTTCCAGGACCCCCCCAGGACCCCCCAGGACCCCTCCAGGACCCCCCAATACCCCCCAGGACCCCCTGGGCTCCCTCAAGGCCCTTCCAGGACCCTCCAAGCCCCCTCACGACCCCCAAGCCCCCCCCCCAGGACCCCCCAACCCCCCCCAGGGACCCCATTCATGGGCCAAGGGACCCCCAGGACCCCTCCCAGGACCCCCAAAACCCCCCAGCACCCCTCCAGGACCCCCCAAGACCCCCCAGGGCCCCCAAGACCCCTCCAGAACCCCCCAATACCCCCCAGGACCCCTTCAGGACCCTCCAGGCTCCCCCAAGGCCTTTCCAGGACCCCCCAAGACCCCTCACGACCCCCAAACCCCCCTCAGGACCCCCCAACCCCCCCCCAGGGACCCCATTCATGGGCCAAGGGACCCCCAGGCCCCCTCCAGGCGCCCCCCCGTACCGGCGGTGCCGCTGTAGGCGCCGAGGTGGAGGCGGTAATGCTCCTCGGGGCCGGCGATGGCGAAGTCGCGGTAGCGGGCGAAGGCGGCGTCCCGCGGGGTGCGCAGGTCCACCCGCAGCTCCGTGGGGGTCCCCGCCGTCAGCGCGTGCAGCGCCTCGTTCCCTGCGTCCCCGCGCCTGCGTCAGGCCACCGCCGCCGCCCGGACGCCTGCGGCCCTCCCTGGTCACCCGCGCAAGCCCACCCGCGCGCCAAGGTCCAGAGTCCCACCCGGGACCACCCAGGCACCTGGGTCCCCTCCATTGGAGACCCCAGACCCCCCAGAAATCCTCCCCAGGGACCCCCAGGGCCAAGGGACCCCCCAGACCTCCTCAGGACCCCTCCAAGACCCCCCCCCAGGACCCTCCAGGACCCCTCCAAGACCCATCAGGCCCCCCAAGACCCCCCAACATCCCTCAAGAGTCCCGATGTCTGGGTGCCCCCGGACACCTGGGTCCCCCCTTTGGTCACCCACCCAGGCCCACCCAGACGCCAGGGTCCCCTCCCTTGAGCCCACCCAGATGCCTGGGTCCCCCCAACACCGGGGTCCCCTCCCAGACTCCTGGGACCCACCCAGACTCTTGGGTCCCCTATCCTGGGTGCTGGGGTCCCCCCAAGTCCCCCCGGACACTGGGGTCCCCCGCGGCCACCGGGATCCCCCCCTGGATCCCCGGGTTCCCCCTGGACTCCTGGGTCCCCTATGCTGGGTGCTGGGGTCCCCCCAAGCCCCCCCCCCCGGCCACCGGGGTCCCCCCCTGGGTCCCCCCTGGACTCCTGGGTCCCCTATGCTGGGTGCTGGGGTCGCCCCAAGCCCCCCCCCCCGGCCACCGGGGTCCCCCCTGGGTCCCCCTGGACTCCTGGGTCCCCTATGCTGGGTGCTGGGGTCGCCCCAAGTCCCCCCAGATGCTGGGGTCCCCCGCGGCCACCGGGATCCCCCCCTGGATCCCTGGGTCCCCCCTGGACTCCTGGGTTCCCTATGCTGGGTGCTGGGGTCCCCCCAAGTCCCCCTCCGGCCACCGGGGTCCCCCCCTGGGTCCCCCCTGGACTCCTGGGTCCCCTATGCTGGGTGCTGGGGTCCCCCCAAGTCCCCCCAGACGCTGGGGTCCCTCATCCTGGACTCCTGGGTCCTCCCAGATGCCTGGGTCCCCTACCCTGGGTGCCGGGGTCCCCCCACGTCCCCCCACGTCTCCCCGGGTCCCCCCGCGCCCTCACCCAGCCAGAACTCCCCCGTGAGGTTGCCGAAGCCGTGGGCGTAGGCGTCCCACCCCCGCCAGAAATCCGTGCCCCCGTCCTGGCGGCGCTGGAACACCTTGGGGGAGGGGTGGGGGGGTCAGAGGGGGTCGGGGGGGCCCCACCCCCTCCATTGACCCCCCCCCAAGGGCCCCCCATTTCCCCCCAGACCCCTCCCAGTGCCCCCCAGGACCCCCACTGACCCCCAGACCCCCGCCCCCAATCCCCCATTGACCCCCATTTCCCCCAGTGACCCCCATTCCCCTATTGCCCCCCCCAACTCCCCATTGCCCCCCATTTCCCCCTATATGCCCCATATGACCCCTCAGCCCCTCCCAGTGCCCCCAGTTCCCCACCAGTCCCTCTATTGCCCCCCAAACCCCCCAATGCCCCCCAAGACCCCCATTTCCCCCATTGAACCCCCTGTAGCCCCCCAATACCCCCATGTGACCCCCCCCCCCAGCCCTTCCCAGTGCCCCCCAGTTCCCCACCAGACCCCCCCAGTGCCCACCAGGACCATCCATTTCCCCATATCCCCCCAATACCCCCCATACAACCCTCCAGCCCCTCCCAGTGCCTCCCAGTTCCACCCCAGCCCCCCCAATGTCCCCCAAGATCCCCTATTGCCCCCCAAGACCCCCATTTCTCCCCATAGAACCCCCTACAGACCCCCAATACCCCCTATAAAAGCCCCACAGCCTCTCCCAGTGCCTCCCAGTGCCTCCCACTCCTCCTGTTGCCCTTAAGACCTCCCCCAATGCCCCCCAAATCCCCCATAAAAAACCCTTGTAACCCCCTATAGAAGCCCCCCCAAGCCCCTCCCAGTGCCCCCCAGTTCCCTCCAGTTGCCCCACCAGCCAGCCACCGCCGTCCGTCTCCATGTCGCAGAAGACGCGCAGAGGTCTCCCGGGGTCTCCCCCGAGGAAGATGAGGGTCTCGCGCGAAGGCCCTGGCCCGTTCAGCTGCTCCTCGGCGCAGTCCCGGGGGTGCGGGTGGGGGAGGGGAGCTGGGGGGGGTACAGGGGGTGTGGGGACCCCAGCACCCAGGGACCCCTAAGGCACCATAGCGAATTCTGGGGACCCAGGCATCCAGGTGCCCCCCACCCAAGGGCCCAGATCCCCCCCCCCCCCCCCATGGACCTAAGCGTCTGGGTGCCCCCCACCCAAGGGCCCAGATCCCCCCACCACCCATGGACCCAAGTGTCTGGGTGCCCCCCACCCAAGAACCCCCACCACCCATGGACCCAAGTGTCTGGGTGCCCCCCACCCAAGAACCCCCACCACCCATGGACCCAAGCGTCTGGGTGACCCCACCGAAGAACCCCCACCACCCATTGACCCAAGTGTCTGGGTGCCCCCCACCCAAGAACCCCCCACCACCCATGGACCCAGGTGTCCAGATGCCCCCACCCAAGGGCCCAGATCCCCCCACCACCCATGGACCCAAGTGTCTGGGTGCCCCCCACCCAAGAACCCCCACCACCCATGGACCCAAGCGTCTGGGTGCCCCCCACCCAAGAACCCCCACCACCCATGGACCCAAGTGTCTGGGTGCCCCCCACCCAAGAACCCCCACCACCCATGGACCAAGGTGTCCAGATGCCCCCCACCCAAGGGCCCAGATCCCCCCACCACCCATGGACCCAAGTGTCTGGGTGCCCCCCACCCAAGAACCCCCACCACCCATGGACCCAAGCGTCTGGGTGACCCCACCGAAGAACCCCCCCCACCCATCGACCCAAGTCTCTGCGCGCCCCCCACCCAAGACCCCCCCACCACCCATGGACCCAGGTGTCCAGATGCCCCCCACCCAAGGGCCCAGATCCCCCCACCACCCATGGACCCAAGTGTCTGGGTGCCCCCCACCCAAGAACCCCCACCACCCATGGACCCAAGCGTCTGGGTGCCCCCCACCCAAGAATCCCCACCACCCATGGACCCAAGCGTCTGGGTGCCCCCCACCCAAGGGCCCAGATCCCCCCACCACCCATGGACCCAAGCATCTGGGTGACCCCACCCAAGACCCCCCCCCACCCATGCACCCAAGCATCTGGGTGGCCCCACCCAAGGACCCCCACCACCCATGGACCCAGGCATCTGGGTGCCCCCCACCCAAGAACCCCCACCACCCACGGACCCAGGTGTCCAGATGCCCCCCACCCAAGGGCCCAGATCCCCCCACCACCCATGGACCCAAGTGTCTGGGTGCCCCCCACCCAAGAACCCCCACCACCCATGGACCCAAGCGTCTGGGTGCCCCCCACCCAAGAACCCCCCGCCACCCAGGGACCCAGGCGTCCGGCTCACGGGTGTCAAAGGTGACCTCCAGGTGGGTGGGGGGGGTGTCCCCGCCCCGGCCCCACAGCTGCACCCCATAGCGCCCTGCTGGCTCCAGGCCCCGCAGCTGCTGGGACGTCGCCTCGGGGGGCAGCCGCAGCGTCTGGGGGGGCACAGGGGGTTTTGGGGTCCCCTGATGCATTATTGGGGTCCCCTGGGTGTTATTGGCGTCCCCTAAAGGAGGATTAGGGGTCCCACAAGGAATATTGGGGTGTACAGGGGGATACTGGTGCCCCCGAGGGTTTACTGGGGTGCCCAAGGTGTTATTTGGGTCCTACAAGGAATTTTGGGGTCCCCAGGGGGTGATTGGGGTGTCTGAGTTGGTATTGGGGTCCCACAAGGAATATTGGGGTCCCTGGGGGGACCGGGGTCCCCAAAGTGTTAATGGGGTCCCTGGGGGGGGATACCGGGGGTCCCACAAGAAATGTTGGGGTCCCCAGGGGGGTTATGGGGTGTCACAGGGGGTTTTGGGGTCCCCAGGGGGGTTTCGGGGTGCCTGGGGGGGTTGTTACCTGCTGGGGTCCTCCGGGGGGGCCGTAGACGAGGTCGTAGCCATCGGGGGAGTCGCGGGGGGGCACCCAGTGCAGCTGGGCGCTGCGGGGCCACACAGTCCCCACCCAGAGGGTCCCCGGGGCGCCTGCGGGGGGGAGGGGCATGGCCGCTGACACCCCCAACCCCCCCAAGGACCCGCCCACCGACTGCTCCCCAATGGACAATGAGACATCCCCCCACCCAGCCACCATAGCCCCCCAACCCCACAGAAAGCCCCATGGGCCCCCCCACCCCCGGACCCCCTGTAGCACCCCAGGGTCCCCACCCACAGCCCCCAGGGGACTCTCCCCGCCAGGGACACCCCACCCACACACCACCGCTCCAACCAGCCATCCAGGTGGCCAGTCAGCAACCGTCCGACCATCCACCCTCCGACCATCCACCCTCCAACCATCAACCATCCACCCATCTACCCGTCCACCCGTCCAACTGTCCACCAGCCCAACCGCCCACCTGCCCAACCATCCATCCATCTGTCCACCCATCCAACTGTCCACCCACTTGTCCATCCACCTGTCCATCCAACCATCCATCCAACCATCCACCTGTCCACCCACCCACCTGTCCACCCACCTGTCCACCCACCTGTCCATCCACCTGTCCATCCACCTGTCCATCCATCCACCTGTCCACCCATCCAACTGTCCAACCATCAACCGTCCAACCATCAACAATCCATCCAACCAACCATCCATTCAACCAACCAACCAACTGTCCAGCATCAACCATCCACCCGTCAACCACCCACTTGTCAACCATCCAACCGTCGACCTTCCAACCGTCAACCTTCCAACCGTCAACCTTCCAACCATCCAACTGTCCAGCATCAACCATCCACCCACTGATCTATCCAACTGTCCTGGGTTCAGCTGGGACAGAGTTAATTTTCTTCCTGGTCGCCGGCGTGGGGCTGTGTTTTGGGTTTAGGATGAGAACAATGTCGATAACACCCTGATGCTTTGGTTCTTGTTGCTAAGTAGTTGCTAAGTAGTCGCTAAGCAGTGCTTACACCAGTCAAGGCCTTTCCAGCTTCCCCTGCTCTGCCCGGTGCACAGGGAGCTGGGAGGGGGCACAGCCAGGCCAGCTGACCCAGACTGGCCAAAGCACTGTTCCATACCATACGGCGTCATGCCCAGTATAGAAACTGGGGGGAGTTGGCCGGGGGGGGGCGATCGCTGCTCGGGGATGGGCTGGGCATCGGTCGGCGGGTGGCGAGCAATTCTACAGTTATCACTTGCTTTGTATTACTATTATTATTATTTGGTTTTATTATTATTATTACTACTATTCTATTTTATTTTACGTCAATTATTAAACTCTTCCTATCTCAACCCACGACTTTTCTGACTTTCACCCTTCCGATTCTCTCCCCCATCCCCCTGGGGCGGGGGCAGTGAGCGAGCGGCTGCGTGGGGCTTAGCTGCCGGCCGGGGTTAAACCACGACACCAACCATCCATCCACCCACCCGATTGTCCAACCGTCAACCATCCAACCGACCATCTGCCTGTCCATCCATCACGCATCCAGCCGTCCAACCATCCAGTCATCCCTCCCTCCATAAAAGCACCCACCCACCTTTCCACCCATCCAACCAACCATCCATAAAACCACCCCTCCCTCCCTCCATTCTCCGCACATCCATCAGTCCGTCCCTCCATCCCTCCGCCCTTCATGCTCCCGTCCCTCCATTGGTCCCACCCTTAGTGCCAAGAGCTTCTTCCCACCAGTCCATGGACCCAGCCAGCCAAGGATCCAGCCAGTCATCCAAAGAGCCAAAGAGAAGCAACTTCCATCTGTCCGTCCGTCCATCTGTCCGTCCGTCCATCCACCCACCCAACCCTCCGACCTTGCACGCACCCGTCCCATCATCCACACCCTTGTCAGCACCCAAGAGATGTTCCCACAAGGCCCAAGGCACCAGCACGGGCCCTGTCCCAGCGCCTGCCACCGCCCCAAACCCAGCGCCCAAAGGGGACACAGAAATGGCCCGCAGACGCCCTCACCTGTGACAGCGTCGATGGAGACGGGGCCCAGGCGCTTCCGACCCCACACCCCGTACAGGTTGAACTTGTAGCGCCGCGACGGGGACAGCCCCACCACGCTCACCGTGCGCGAGCCACCGGCCACGGGCAACACCTGCGCCTGCCCTTGCGCATCCCTGTACTGCACCGTGAAGGAGTCAAAGGTGCCCTCGGGGACGCTCCACTCCAGCTGCACGGAGTCGGGGGTGACACGCGGGGCCGTGAGCTCGCCCAGGCGGGGCTGGGAGGGAGGCTTCTCCTTCTGGGGAGCTGGGGCTGCAATGGAGAGGACACGATGCAGGGCATAAACATCAACCCATCCATCCAGCTCTTCAACAGCCAACCAAATGTTGCTCTAACCATCCCTCCACCCCTCCCTCCCTCCCTCCACCCCTCCCTCCCTCCCTCCACCCCTTCATCCCTCCCTCCCACCCTCCCCCCAGCCTTCCATGCTCCCACCCCTCCAACCCAGGCAGCACCCAAGAGATGTCCCCATTTCCCACCAGGCCCAAAGGACCAGGATGGGCCCTGCCCAAGCTCCTGCCCCCACCCCAAACCCAAAGGGGACATGGATGGATCCAGCACACGCCCTCACCTGTGATGGTGTCAAGGGAGATTGGACCCACACGTTTCTGCCCCAACACCCCATACAGGTAGAAATTGTAGCGGTGGGACGGGGACAGCGCAGGGACGGTCACCGTGTGGGACCCTCCGTCCACGAGCAGTGACTCGGGCTGGCCTTGGGCATCCCTGTACTGCAGCATGAAGGAGTCAAAGGTGCCCTCGGGGACGCTCCACTCCAGCTGCACGGAGTCAGAGGTGACCTGGGAGGCCGTGAGCTCGCCCAGGCGGGGCTGGGAGGGTGGCTCCTCCTCCTGTGGGGCTGGGGCTGCAATGGAGGGGGCGCAATGCAGGCATAAACCTCCACCCATCCACCTCTCCAACCAGAAACCAAACATCCATGCATCCGATGCTCTCTCCATCCTTCAGGCAAGGAATTAACATCCATCCTTCCACCGACGCATCCATCCATCTCTCCATCCATCCCTCCAACCTCGCATGCTCCAACCCTTCCAACCCAGTCAGCACTGAGCAACCCAGTCAGCACAGAGATGTCCCCATTTCACAAGAGGCCAAACACACCCAGGACAGGCCCTGCCCCAGCTCCTGCCCCACAGCAACCCACTTCCAAAGGGGACATTGAATCAACCGGCAGACGCCCTCACCTGTGACAGCGTCGGTGGAGACGGGGCCCAGGCGCTTCCGACCCCACACCCCGTACAGGTTGAACTTGTAGCGCCGCGACGGGGACAGCCCCACCACGCTCACCGTGCGCGAGCCACCGGCCACGGGCAACACCTGCGCCTGCCCTTGCGCATCCCTGTACTGCACCGTGAAGGAGTCAAAGGTGCCCTCGGGGACGCTCCACTCCAGCTGCACGGAGTCAGAGGTGACCTGGGAGGCCGTGAGCTCGCCCAGGATCGGCTGCGATGGTGGCTCCTCCTCTTGTGGGGCTGGGGCTGCAGTCGAGAGAGCACAGTGCAGGCCATAAAATTCCGTGAGCCCGTCCATCCATCCAGAAACCAAGCACCATCCAGCCAATGCTCTCTCCATCCTTCAGGCAATCACTTATCATCCACCCATCCATCCAAGCCCCATCCATCGAGCTGATCGTCCACGCACCAACCAGCCCACCCACCCACCCAAGCACACATCCAGCTCTCCACCTCCTTCTCCATGCACCCACCCACGCCTCCAGCCCTCCCATCACCCATTTCCCAGCTCATCAGACATCCGTCCGTCCGTACGTCCACCCATCGTCCCTTTTTCCTTCCCTCATTCTTTGAATCCATTCCTCCCTCAAACCATCCAAACACCTAAACATTCATTTCATCCAGCAGCTACCATCCATCCCTCTGTCCCTCCATCCCTCCGTCCCTCCATCCCTCCATCCCTCCATCCCTCCATCCAACCATGGCTCTCTCCAAGCATCCAAACCACCGAGGCCATGAACCAGCCACAAACTCATCTCTCTGTCCACCAAGCGACCCAACCCTCCATCAATGCACTCGGTCACCCAATCCATCCAGCCCTCCAGCCACCCAATCATCCATCCATCCATCCACCCATCCATCCACCCATCCACCCATCCATCCATCCATCCATCCATCCATCCACCCATCCATCCACCCATCCATCCACCCATCCATCCTTTATTTCATGTATCCACTCAAAAATCCGTCCACCCCCTCAACCACCCACCCATCCACTCAACCAACCAACCAAACCTCCATCCATCCACCCATCCATCCATCCATCCATCCATCCAGTCCATCCATCCATCCCCCCATCCCCCAGCCTCCCATGCACCCGTACCTCCAGCCGTGCCCCACTCAGCACCCAACACCTATTCCCATTTCCCACAAGGCCCAAGGCACCAGCACGGGCCCTGTCCCAGCGCCTGCCCTCATCCAAACCCAGCGCCCAAAGGGAACACGGATGGAGCCCACAGACGCCCTCACCTGTGACAGCGTCGGTGGAGACGGGGCCCAGGCGCTTCCGACCCCACACCCCGTACAGGTTGAACTTGTAGCGCCGCGACGGGGACAGCCCCGGCACGCTCACCGTGCGCGAGCCACCGGCCACGGGCAACACCTGCGCCTGCCCTTGCGCATCCTTGTACTGCACCGTGAAGGAGTCAAAGGTGCCCTCGGGGACGCTCCACTCCAGCTGCACGGAGTCAGAGGTGACCTGGGAGGCCGTGAGCTCGCCCAGGATCGGCTGCGATGGTGGCTCCTCCTCCGGCTCAGCTGCAGCTGCAACAGAGAGAGCACAACGCAAGGCATAACGATTGAACTGTCTATCTCCATCCTTCCATCCCTCCATCCTATTTTCTATCCAGCCGTTGTCTCATCCATCCATCCATTCTACTCATCAGCGCTCCATTCATCATCTCACTCACTCTCCCACCTGCCCTTCCATCCACCCTTATCACTCTTCCACCCGTCATCCTTCCCCCGTCCAGCCAGCCATGTCCTTCCACTCACCCACCTCGTCATTCATCCACCCACCCAAGCACCACCCACCTGACAACTGCTCCACCCATGCACACTCCAACTTCTTCTCCACCAGGCATTCCATCCAGTCCTTATCCATCCCATCCTCTGTGCATCACTCCACCAAGCCCTCCATCAATGCAGCCAGCCAGTTGGCCAGCCAGCCAATCCCCTGGCTTTCCATCCACTTCTTCCTTCAGTTGGCTCTTTAATCTCGCCCTCCGTTCAATCACCCAACCAGCAAACCCCTCACTTCATCCTCCAAACAAACAACCACCTCCCCCAACACCCCTCCACCTATCCACCCTTCCGCCCTTCCATCCAACCACCCACCTATCAACTCCTTTCAGCCACTCCGGCCACGAACCAGCCACAAACTCCACCGCCCTCCATCTCTCCAGCCAGCAGCCGAGCCAACCATCCATCCATGCATTCCTTCAGCCAGCCTTCCCTTCATCCACCCACCCCTCCCGCCATCCCACAAGTGTCCAGCTCGCCGTGCACTCAACAACCCCCGTCTTCTCCTAGCCATCCTTCCGCTCCTAAATCCACCCGTCCACGCTTCGCTCCAGACACCCATCCAACCATTCAATCAACCATCCCGTCCACGAAGCACCCACACACTCAGCTCATCAGCCATCCATCCGTCCGTCCGTCCGTCCGTCCGTCCACCCATCGTCCCTTTTTCCTTCCGTCACTCCTTGAATCCATTCCTCCCTCAAACCATCCAAACACCTAAACATTCATTTCTTCCAGCAGCTACCATCCATCCCTCTGTCCCTCCATCCCTCCATCCCTCCGTCCCTCCATCCAACCATGGCTCTCTCCAAGCATCGAAACCACCGAGGCCATGAACCAGCCACAAACTCATCTCTCTGTCCACCAAGCGACCCAACCCTCCATCAATGCACTCGGTCACCCAATCCATCCAGCCCTCCAGCCACCCAGTCATCCATCCATCCACCCATCCATCCACCCATCCATCCATCCATCATCCATCCGTTATTTCATGTATCCACTCAAAAATCCGTCCACCCCCTCAACCACCCACCCATCCACTCAACCAACCAACCAAACCTCCATCCATCCATCCATCCATCCATCCATCCAGTCCATCCATCCATCCCCCCATCCCCCAGCCTCCCATGCACCCGTACCTCCAGCCGTGCCCCACTCAGCACCCAACACCTATTCCCATTTCCCACAAGGCCCAAGGCACCAGCACGGGCCCTGTCCCAGCGCCTGCCCTCATCCAAACCCAGCGCCCAAAGGGAACACGGATGGAGCCCACAGACGCCCTCACCTGTGACAGCGTCGGTGGAGACGGGGCCCAGGCGCTTCCGACCCCACACCCCGTACAGGTTGAACTTGTAGCGCCGCGACGGGGACAGCCCCACCACGCTCACCGTGCGCGAGCCACCGGCCACGGGCAACACCTGCGCCTGCCCTTGCGCATCCTTGTACTGCACCGTGAAGGAGTCAAAGGTGCCCTCGGGGACGCTCCACTCCAGCTGCACGGAGTCAGAGGTGACCTGGGAGGCCGTGAGCTCGCCCAGGATCGGCTGCGATGGTGGCTCCTCTGATGGCAGTTCCTCCGATAGCGGGGCTGAGGCATCGAAGGAGAGGCACAAAGTAGGGTACACAGGGGAACATCCATCCTTCCAACCATCCACCCATCAATGAACTCTGCCAACCATCCAACCAGCAATCCATCCCATCGTGGATCGGTACGCCATTTGCCAGTCTCGCCAGCCAGCCGGTGCCAAAGTTCTTCCTCAATTAGATCACTCATCCATCCATCAGCGTCTTTCATCATCCCCCCATTGTCTTCCCATCCGCCCAACCACCACTGATCCACCCACCCACCCCCCATCCATCTCTCCTCCCATTTCACCCCAGTTTAGACCACAAGCCCCCTCACCCATCTCTTTAGCTTTCCATATCCAGGTCCATCCACGGAACCAGCCAGCCGTTCAGCTACCCAGTCATTTCATCAGCCCCCATCCCACCACCCACTCAACCTGCTGTCTGTATGTCCGTACAACCACCGGCCCATCCATCCATTCCCAGTTCCAATCGTCCTACCATCCATTTCCCAGTGCACCGCTACCCTTCCCTCACTCCTTGATTTCCCCTACTCATCCATCCATCCATCATCCATCCATCATCCATCCATCATCCATCCACCCACCCACCAAACCACTCATTCCTCCAGTCCAGCCTCCCTCCCTCCATTCCACTCTCCGACCTTGCACGGGCCCTTCCCTCCCTCCCTCCCCAGGTCAATGCCCAAGGGATCTTCCCACTCAACGGGCTCCAGCCCCACAGCAACCAGGGCCCACAGGGGTCACAGACGGGGCCCGCAGATGTCCTCACCTGTGACAGCGTCGGTGGAGACGGGGCCCAGGCGCTTCCGACCCCACACCCCGTACAGGTTGAACTTGTAGCGCCGCGACGGGGACAGCCCCACCACGCTCACCGTGCGCGAGCCACCGGCCACGGGCAGCACTTGCGCCTGCCCTTGCGCATCCCTGTACTGCACCGTGAAGGAGTCAAAGGTGCCCTCGGGGACGCTCCACTCCAGCTGCACGGAGTCAGAGGTGACCTGGGAGGCCGTGAGCTCGCCCAGGATCGGCTGGGGTGGTGGCTCCTCCTCTTGTGGGGCTGGGGCTGCAGTCGAGAGAACACAGTGCAGGCCATAAACATCCATGGCTCTGTCCCAGCGGCCATCCATCCTTTTTTCTACCCAACCGTTCATCCATCATCCACGCATACACTCACCTCATCATCCCTACACTCATCTGTTACCCCAAGCACCCACCCACCCCTTCTTCCAGCCGTCCTCCACACCGCTCCTCCCATCAGCCTTCCAACCACCCACACAGGCATCCTTCCGCTCACCATCTCTCTGTCCATTCACCCACCGAATCCTCCAAGCACCGCCCAAAGCACCCAAACAAACACCTTACCGGCCACCTGGCTACTCAGTAAGGCAGCTCTTTGGTCACCCACCATGTCAGCCATTCCTTCACCCACGTGGTCATCACTCTCTTCATCCACCCACCAGGCCCTTTCCCAACCTGGCCATCCAACCCTCTCTCCCTCCCTTTCCCCGTCCAACCCGCCATGCCTCCATCCACCCAATCAACCACGTTTCCATGCACCATCCCAGCCTACGTCCCATGAATCCATTCCTCTGCCCAACCATCCTGTCACTCATGATCCATCAAAACACCCATCTCTCCAGGCAGCCATCCCTTCAGATGTCTATCCATCCAATCAACCGATTCACCACCCACCCACCCATCCATTCCTCCAAACCAGCCTCCCTCCCTCCATTCCACTCTCCGACCTTGCACGGGCCCTTCCCTCCCTCCCTCCCCAGGTCAATGCCCAAGGGATCTTCCCACTCAACGGGCTCCAGCCCCACAGCAACCAGGGCCCACAGGGGTCACAGACGGGGCCCGCAGATGTCCTCACCTGTGACAGCATCGGTGGAGACGGGGCCCAGGCGCTTCCGACCCCGCACCCCGTACAGGTTGAACTTGTAGCGCCGCGACGGGGACAGCCCCACCACGCTCACCGTGCGCGAGCCACCGGCCACGGGCAACACCTGCGCCTGCCCTTGCGCATCCTTGTACTGCACCGTGAAGGAGTCAAAGGTGCCCTCGGGGACGCTCCACTCCAGCTGCACGGAGTCAGAGGTGACCTGGGAGGCCGTGAGCTCGCCCAGGATCGGCTGGGGTGGTGGCTCCTCCTCTTGTGGGGCTGGGGCTGCAGTCGAGAGAGCACAATGCAGGGCATAAAATTCCACGAGCCCGTCCATCCATCCAGAAACCAAGCACCATCCAGCCAATGCTCTCTCCATCCTTCAGGCAATCACTTATCATCCACCCATCCATCCAAGCCCCATCCATCGAGCTGATCCTCCAAACACCAACCAGCCCACCCACCCACCCAAACACACATCCAGCTCTCCACCTCCTTCTCCATGCACCCACCCACGCCTCCAGCCCTCCCATCACCCATTTCCCAGCTCATCAGACATCCGTCCGTCCGTCCACCCATCGTCCCTTTTTCCTTCCCTCATTCTTTGAATCCATTCCTCCCTCAAACCATCCAAACACCTAAACATTCATTTCATCCAGCAGCTACCATCCATCCCTCTGTCCCTCCATCCCTCCATCCATCCCTCCATCCAACCATGGCTCTCTCCAAGCATCCAAACCACCGAGGCCATGAACCAGCCACAAACTCATCTCTCTGTCCACCAAGCGACCCAACCCTCCATCAATGCACTTGGTCACCCAATCCATCCAGCCCTCCAGCCACCCAATCATCCACCCATCCATCCACCCATCCATCCATCCATCCACCCATCCATCCACCCATCCATCCATCCACCCATCCATCCATCCATCATCCATCCGTTATTTCATGTATCCACTCAAAAATCCATCCACCCCCTCAACCACCCACCCATCCACTCAACCAACCAACCAAACGTCCATCCATCCATCCATCCATCCATCCATCCATCCATCCAGTCCATCCATCCATCCATCCATCCATCCATCCATCCAGTCCATCCATCCATCCCCCCATCCCCCAGCCTCCCATGCACCCGTACCTCCAGCCGTGCCCCACTCAGCACCCAACACCTATTCCCATTTCCCACAAGGCCCAAGGCACCAGCACGGGCCCTGTCCCAGCGCCTGCCCTCATCCAAACCCAGCGCCCAAAGGGAACACGGATGGAGCCCACAGACGCCCTCACCTGTGACAGCGTCGGTGGAGACGGGGCCCAGGCGCTTCCGACCCCACACCCCGTACAGGTTGAACTTGTAGCGCCGCGACGGGGACAGCCCCACCACGCTCACCGTGCGCGAGCCACCGGCCACGGGCAACACCTGCGCCTGCCCTTGCGCATCCCTGTACTGCACCGTGAAGGAGTCAAAGGTGCCCTCGGGGACGCTCCACTCCAGCTGCACGGAGTCAGAGGTGACCTGGGAGGCCGTGAGCTCGCCCAGGATCGGCTGGGGTGGTGGCTCCTCCTCTTGTGGGGCTGGGGCTGCAGTCGAGACAGCACAGTGCAGGGCATAAAATTCCACGAGCCCGTCCATCCATCCAGAAACCAAGCACCATCCAGCCAATGCTCTCTCCATCCTTCAGGCAATCACTTATCATCCACCCATCCATCCAAGCCCCATCCATCGAGCTGATCCTCCAAACACCAACCAACCCACCCACCCACCCAAACACACATCCAGCTCTCCACCTCCTTCTCCATGCACCCACCCACGCCTCCAGCCCTCCCATCACCCATTTCCCAGGAACAATCCTCCACCATCACGGCAGCCAGCCAATCCCCTGGCTTTCCATCCACTTCTTCCTTCAGTTGGCTCTTTAATCTCGCCCTCCGTTCAATCACCCAACCAGCAAACCCCTCACTTCATCCTCCAAACAAACAACCACCTCCCCCAACACCCCTCCACCTATCCACCCTTCCGCCCTTCCATCCAACCACCCACCTATCAACTCCTTTCAGCCACTCCGGCCACGAACCAGCCACAAACTCCACCGCCCTCCATCTCTCCAGCCAGCAGCCGAGCCAACCATCCATCCATGCATTCCTTCAGCCAGCCTTCCCTTCATCCACCCACCCCTCCCGCCATCCCACAAGTGTCCAGCTCGCCGTGCACTCAACAACCCCCGTCTTCTCCTAGCCATCCTTCCGCTCCTAAATCCACCCGTCCACGCTTCGCTCCAGACACCCATCCAACCATTCAATCAACCATCCCGTCCACGAAGCACCCACACACTCAGCTCATCAGCCATCCATCCGTCCGTCCGTCCGTCCGTCCACCCATCGTCCCTTTTTCCTTCCGTCACTCCTTGAATCCATTCCTCCCTCAAACCATCCAAACACCTAAACATTCATTTCATCCAGCAGCTACCATCCATCCCTCTGTCCCTCCATCCCTCCATCCCTCCGTCCCTCCATCCAACCATGGCTCTCTCCAAGCATCCAAACCACCGAGGCCATGAACCAGCCACAAACTCATCTCTCTGTCCACCAAGCGACCCAACCCTCCATCAATGCACTCGGTCACCCAATCCATCCAGCCCTCCAGCCACCCAGTCATCCACCCATCCATCCACCCATCCACCCATCCATCCATCCACCCATCCATCCACCCATCCATCCATCCATCATCCATCCGTTATTTCATGTATCCACTCAAAAATCCGTCCACCCCCTCAACCACCCACCCATCCACTCAACCAACCAACCAAACCTCCATCCATCCATCCATCCATCCATCCATCCATCCATCCATCCATCCATTCGATCAACCATTCCATCCATCCATCCCCCCATCCCCCAGCCTCCCATGCACCCGTACCTCCAGCCGTGCCCCACTCAGCACCCAACACCTATTCCCATTTCCCACAAGGCCCAAGGCACCAGCACGGGCCCTGTCCCAGCGCCTGCCCTCATCCAAACCCAGCGCCCAAAGGGAACACGGATGGAGCCCACAGACGCCCTCACCTGTGACAGCGTCGGTGGAGACGGGGCCCAGGCGCTTCCGACCCCACACCCCGTACAGGTTGAACTTGTAGCGCCGCGACGGGGACAGCCCCGGCACGCTCACCGTGCGCGAGCCACCGGCCACGGGCAGCACTTGCACCTGCCCTTGCGCATCCCTGTACTGCACCGTGAAGGAGTCAAAGGTGCCCTCGGGGACGCTCCACTCCAGCTGCACGGAGTCAGAGGTGACCTGGGAGGCCGTGAGCTCGCCCAGGATCGGCTGGGGTGGTGGCTCCTCCTCTTGTGGGGCTGGGGCTGCAGTCGAGAGAACACAGTGCAGGCCATAAACATCCATGGCTCTGTCCCAGCGGCCATCCATCCTTTTTTCTACCCAACCGTTCATCCATCATCCACGCATACACTCACCTCATCATCCCTACACTCATCTGTTACCCCAAGCACCCACCCACCCCTTCTTCCAGCCGTCCTCCACACCGCTCCTCCCATCAGCCTTCCAACCACCCACACAGGCATCCTTCCGCTCACCATCTCTCTGTCCATTCACCCACCGAATCCTCCAAGCACCACCCAAAGCACCCAAACAAACACCTTACCGGCCACCTAGCTACTCAGTAAGGCAGCTCTTTGGTCACCCACCATGTCAGCCATTCCTTCACCCACGTGGTCATCACTCTCTTCATCCACCCACCAGGCCCTTTCCCAACCTGGCCATCCAACCCTCTCTCCCTCCCTTTCCCCGTCCAACCCGCCATGCCTCCATCCACCCAATCAACCACGTTTCCATGCACCATCCCAGCCTACGTCCCATGAATCCATTCCTCTGCCCAACCATCCTGTCACTCATGATCCATCAAAACACCCATCTCTCCAGGCAGCCATCCCTTCAGATGTCTATCCATCCAATCAACCGATTCACCACCCACCCACCCATCCATTCCTCCAAACCAGCCTCCCTCCCTCCATTCCACTCTCCGACCTTGCACGGGCCCTTCCCTCCCTCCCTCCCCAGGTCAATGCCCAAGGGATCTTCCCACTCAACGGGCTCCAGCCCCACAGCAACCAGGGCCCACAGGGGTCACAGACGGGGCCCGCAGATGTCCTCACCTGTGACAGCGTCGGTGGAGACGGGGCCCAGGCGCTTCCGACCCCACACCCCGTACAGGTTGAACTTGTAGCGCCGCGACGGGGACAGCCCCACCACGCTCACCGTGCGCGAGCCACCGGCCACGGGCAACACCTGCGCCTGCCCTTGCGCATCCTTGTACTGCACCGTGAAGGAGTCAAAGGTGCCCTCGGGGACGCTCCACTCCAGCTGCACGGAGTCAGAGGTGACCTGGGAGGCCGTGAGCTCGCCCAGGATCGGCTGGGGTGGTGGCTCCTCCTCTTGTGGGGCTGGGGCTGCAGTCGAGAGAGCACAATGCAGGGCATAAAATTCCACGAGCCCGTCCATCCATCCAGAAACCAAGCACCATCCAGCCAATGCTCTCTCCATCCTTCAGGCAATCACTTATCATCCACCCATCCATCCAAGCCCCATCCATCGAGCTGATCCTCCAAACACCAACCAGCCCACCCACCCACCCAAACACACATCCAGCTCTCCACCTCCTTCTCCATGCACCCACCCACGCCTCCAGCCCTCCCATCACCCATTTCCCAGCTCATCAGCCATCCGTCCGTCCGTCCGTCCACCCATCGTCCCTTTTTCCTTCCCTCATTCTTTGAATCCATTCCTCCCTCAAACCATCCAAACACCTAAACATTCATTTCATCCAGCAGCTACCATCCATCCCTCTGTCCCTCCATCCCTCCATCCCTCCATCCCTCCATCCAACCATGGCTCTCTCCAAGCATCGAAACCACCGAGGCCATGAACCAGCCACAAACTCATCTCTCTGTCCACCAAGCGACCCAACCCTCCATCAATGCACTCGGTCACCCAATCCATCCAGCCCTCCAGCCACCCAATCATCCATCCATCCACCCATCCATCCACCCATCCACCCATCCATCCATCCATCCACCCATCCATCCATCCATCCACCCATCCATCCATCCATCCTCCATCCGTTATTTCATGTATCCACTCAAAAATCCGTCCACCCCCTCAACCACCCACCCATCCACTCAACCAACCAACCAAACCTCCATCCATCCATCCCCCCATCCCCCAGCCTCCCATGCACCCGTACCTCCAGCCATGCCCCACTCAGCACCCAACACCTATTCCCATTTCCCACAAGGCCCAAGGCACCAGCACGGGCCCTGTCCCAGCGCCTGCCCTCATCCAAACCCAGCGCCCAAAGGGAACACGGATGGAGCCCACAGACGCCCTCACCTGTGACAGCGTCGGTGGAGACGGGGCCCAGGCGCTTCCGACCCCACACCCCGTACAGGTTGAACTTGTAGCGCCGCGACGGGGACAGCCCCGGCACGCTCACCGTGCGCGAGCCACCGGCCACGGGCAGCACTTGCGCCTGCCCTTGCGCATCCCTGTACTGCACCGTGAAGGAGTCAAAGGTGCCCTCGGGGACGCTCCACTCCAGCTGCACGGAGTCAGAGGTGACCTGGGAGGCCGTGAGCTCGCCCAGGATCGGCTGCGATGGTGGCTCCTCTGATGGCAGTTCCTCCGATAGCGGGGCTGAGGCATCGAAGGAGAGGCACAAAGTAGGGTACACAGGGGAACATCCATCCTTCCAACCATCCACCCATCAATGAACTCTGCCAACCATCCAACCAGCAATCCATCCCATCATGGATCGGTACGCCATTTGCCAGTCTCGCCAGCCAGCCGGTGCCAAAGTTCTTCCTCAATTAGATCACTCATCCATCCATCAGCGTCTTTCATCATCCCCCCATTGTCTTCCCATCCGCCCAACCACCACTGATCCACCCACCCACCCCCCATCCATCTCTCCTCCCATTTCACCCCAGTTTAGACCACAAGCCCCCTCACCCATCTCTTTAGCTTTCCATATCCAGGTCCATCCACGGAACCAGCCAGCCGTTCAGCTACCCAGTCATTTCATCAGCCCCCATCCCACCACCCACTCAACCTGCTGTCTGTATGTCCGTACAACCACCGGCCCATCCATCCATTCCCAGTTCCAATCGTCCTACCATCCATTTCCCAGTGCACCGCTACCCTTCCCTCACTCCTTGATTTCCCCTACTCATCCATCCATCCATCATCCATCCATCATCCATCCATCATCCATCCACCCACCCACCAAACCACTCATTCCTCCAGTCCAGCCTCCTTCCCTCCGTTCCACTCTCCGACCTTGCTCGTGCCCTTCCCTCCCTCCCTCCCCAGGTCAATGCCCAAGGGATCTTCCCACTCAACGGGCTCCAGCCCCACAGCAACCAGGGCCCACAGGGGTCACAGACGGGGCCCGCAGATGTCCTCACCTGTGACAGCGTCGGTGGAGACGGGGCCCAGGCGCTTCCGACCCCACACCCCGTACAGGTTGAACTTGTAGCGCCGCGACGGGGACAGCCCCACCACGCTCACCGTGCGCGAGCCACCGGCCACGGGCAACACCTGCGCCTGCCCTTGCGCATCCCTGTACTGCACCGTGAAGGAGTCAAAGGTGCCCTCGGGGACGCTCCACTCCAGCTGCACGGAGTCAGAGGTGACCTGGGAGGCCGTGAGCTCGCCCAGGATCGGCTGGGGTGGTGGCTCCTCCTCTTGTGGGGCTGGGGCTGCAGTCGAGACAGCACAGTGCAGGGCATAAAATTCCACGAGCCCGTCCATCCATCCAGAAACCAAGCACCATCCAGCCAATGCTCTCTCCATCCTTCAGGCAATCACTTATCATCCACCCAT
The DNA here is from genome assembly GCF_047370975.1 of Nipponia nippon. Taxonomy (NCBI): domain Eukaryota; kingdom Metazoa; phylum Chordata; class Aves; order Pelecaniformes; family Threskiornithidae; genus Nipponia; species Nipponia nippon. The sequence continues at coordinate 466,127 of NW_028262370.1, forward strand.
CCATCCAAGCCCCATCCATCGAGCTGATCGTCCACGCACCAACCAGCCCACCCACCCACCCAAACACACATCCAGCTCTCCACCTCCTTCTCCATGCACCCACCCACGCCTCCAGCCCTCCCATCACCCATTTCCCAGCTCATCAGACATCCGTCCGTCCGTACGTCCACCCATCGTCCCTTTTTCCTTCCCTCATTCTTTGAATCCATTCCTCCCTCAAACCATCCGAACACCTAAACATTCATTTCATCCAGCAGCTACCATCCATCCCTCTGTCCCTCCATCCCTCCATCCCTCCATCCAACCATGGCTCTCTCCAAGCATCCAAACCACCGAGGCCATGAACCAGCCACAAACTCATCTCTCTGTCCACCAAGCGACCCAACCCTCCATCAATGCACTCGGTCACCCAATCCATCCAGCCCTCCAGCCACCCAATCATCTACCCATCCATCCACCCACCCATCCATCCATCCACCCATCCATCCTTTATTTCATGTATCCACTCAAAAATCCGTCCACCCCCTCAACCACCCACCCATCCACTCAACCAACCAACCAAACCTCCATCCATCCACCCATCCATCCATCCATCCATCCATCCATCCATCCATCCAGTCCATCCATCCATCCCCCCATCCCCCAGCCTCCCATGCACCCGTACCTCCAGCCGTGCCCCACTCAGCACCCAACACCTATTCCCATTTCCCACAAGGCCCAAGGCACCAGCACGGGCCCTGTCCCAGCGCCTGCCCTCATCCAAACCCAGCGCCCAAAGGGAACACGGATGGAGCCCACAGACGCCCTCACCTGTGACAGCGTCGGTGGAGACGGGGCCCAGGCGCTTCCGACCCCACACCCCGTACAGGTTGAACTTGTAGCGCCGCGACGGGGACAGCCCCACCACGCTCACCGTGCGCGAGCCACCGGCCACGGGCAACACCTGCGCCTGCCCTTGCGCATCCCTGTACTGCACCGTGAAGGAGTCAAAGGTGCCCTCGGGGACGCTCCACTCCAGCTGCACGGAGTCAGAGGTGACCTGGGAGGCCGTGAGCTCGCCCAGGATCGGCTGGGGTGGTGGCTCCTCCTCTTGTGGGGCTGGGGCTGCAGTCGAGACAGCACAGTGCAGGCCATAAACATCCATGGCTCTGTCCCAGCGGCCATCCATCCTTTTTTCTACCCAACCGTTCATCCATCATCCACGCATACACTCACCTCATCATCCCTACACTCATCTGTTACCCCAAGCACCCACCCACCCCTTCTTCCAGCCGTCCTCCACACCGCTCCTCCCATCACCCTTCCAACCACCCACACAGGCATCCTTCCGCTCACCATCTCTCTGTCCATTCACCCACCGAATCCTCCAAGCACCGCCCAAAGCACCCAAACAAACACCTTACCGGCCACCTGGCTACTCAGTAAGGCAGCTCTTTGGTCACCCACCATGTCAGCCATTCATTCACCCACGTGGTCATCACTCTCTTCATCCACCCACCAGGCCCTTTCCCAACCTGGCCATCCAACCCTCTCTCCCTCCCTTTCCCCGTCCAACCCGCCATGCCTCCATCCACCCAATCAACCACGTTTCCATGCACCATCCCAGCCTACGTCCCATGAATCCATTCCTCTGCCCAACCATCCTGTCACTCATGATCCATCAAAACACCCATCTCTCCAGGCAGCCATCCCTTCAGATGTCTATCCATCCAATCAACCGATTCACCACCCACTCACCCATCCATTCCTCCAAACCAGCCTCCCTCCCTCCATTCCACTCTCCGACCTTGCACGGGCCCTTCCCTCCCTCCCTCCCCAGGTCAATGCCCAAGGGATCTTCCCACTCAACGGGCTCCAGCCCCACAGCAACCAGGGCCCACAGGGGTCACAGACGGGGCCCGCAGATGTCCTCACCTGTGACAGCATCGGTGGAGACGGGGCCCAGGCGCTTCCGACCCTGCACCCCGTACAGGTTGAACTTGTAGCGCCGCGACGGGGACAGCCCCACCACGCTCACCGTGCGCGAGCCACCGGCCACGGGCAACACCTGCGCCTGCCCTTGCGCATCCCTGTACTGCACCGTGAAGGAGTCAAAGGTGCCCTCGGGGACGCTCCACTCCAGCTGCACGGAGTCAGAGGTGACCTGGGAGGCCGTGAGCTCGCCCAGGATCGGCTGGGGTGGTGGCTCCTCCTCTTGTGGGGCTGGGGCTGCAGTCGAGAGAGCACAGTGCAGGGCATAAAATTCCACGAGCCCGTCCATCCATCCAGAAACCAAGCACCATCCAGCCAATGCTCTCTCCATCCTTCAGGCAATCACTTATCATCCACCCATCCATCCAAGCCCCATCCATTGAGCTGATCCTCCAAACACCAACCAACCCACCCACCCACCCAAACACACATCCAGCTCTCCACCTCCTTCTCCATGCACCCACCCACGCCTCCAGCCCTCCCATCACCCATTTCCCAGGAACAATCCTCCCACCATCACGGCAGCCAGCCAATCCCCTGGCTTTCCATCCACTTCTTCCTTCAGTTGGCTCTTTAATCTCGCCCTCCGTTCAATCACCCAACCAGCAAACCCCTCACTTCATCCTCCAAACAAACAACCACCTCCCCCAACACCCCTCCACCTATCCACCCTTCCGCCCTTCCATCCAACCACCCACCTATCAACTCCTTTCAGCCACTCCGGCCACGAACCAGCCACAAACTCCACCGCCCTCCATCTCTCCAGCCAGCAGCCGAGCCAACCATCCATCCATGCATTCCTTCAGCCAGCCTTCCCTTCACCCACCCACCCCTCCCGCCATCCCACAAGTGTCCAGCTCGCCGTGCACTCAACAACCCCCGTCTTCTCCTAGCCATCCTTCCGCTCCTAAATCCACCCGTCCACGCTTCGCTCCAGACACCCATCCAACCATTCAATCAACCATCCCGTCCACGAAGCACCCACACACTCAGCTCATCAGCCATCCATCCGTCTGTCCGTCCGTCCGTCCACCCATCGTCCCTTTTTCCTTCCGTCACTCCTTGAATCCATTCCTCCCTCAAACCATCCAAACACCTAAACATTCATTTCATCCAGCAGCTACCATCCATCCCTCTGTCCCTCCATCCCTCCATCCCTCCATCCAACCATGGCTCTCTCCAAGCATCCAAACCACCGAGGCCATGAACCAGCCACAAACTCATCTCTCTGTCCACCAAGCGACCCAACCCTCCATCAATGCACTTGGTCACCCAATCCATCCAGCCCTCCAGCCACCCAATCATCCACCCATCCATCCACCCATCCATCCATCCACCCATCCCTCCACCCATCCACCCACCCATCCATCCATCATCCATCCGTTATTTCATGTATCCACTCAAAAATCCGTCCACCCCCTCAACCACCCACCCATCCACTCAACCAACCAACCAAACCTCCATCCATCCATCCATCCATCCATCCATCCAGTCCATCCATCCATCCCCCCATCCCCCAGCCTCCCATGCACCCGTACCTCCAGCCGTGCCCCACTCAGCACCCAACACCTATTCCCATTTCCCACAAGGCCCAAGGCACCAGCACGGGCCCTGTCCCAGCGCCTGCCCTCATCCAAACCCAGCGCCCAAAGGGAACACGGATGGAGCCCACAGACGCCCTCACCTGTGACAGCGTCGGTGGAGACGGGGCCCAGGCGCTTCCGACCCCACACCCCGTACAGGTTGAACTTGTAGCGCCGCGACGGGGACAGCCCCACCACGCTCACCGTGCGCGAGCCACCGGCCACGGGCAACACCTGCGCCTGCCCTTGCGCATCCCTGTACTGCACCGTGAAGGAGTCAAAGGTGCCCTCGGGGACGCTCCACTCCAGCTGCACGGAGTCAGAGGTGACCTGGGAGGCCGTGAGCTCGCCCAGGATCGGCTGCGATGGTGGCTCCTCCTCCGGCTCAGCTGCAGCTGCAACAGAGAGAGCACAACGCAAGGCATAACGATTGAACTGTCTATCTCCATCCTTCCATCCCTCCATCCTATTTTCTATCCAGCCGTTGTCTCATCCATCCATCCATTCTACTCATCAGCGCTCCATTCATCATCTCACTCACTCTCCCACCTGCCCTTCCATCCACCCTTATCACTCTTCCACCCGTCATCCTTCCCCCGTCCAGCCAGCCATGTCCTTCCACTCACCCACCTCGTCATTCATCCACCCACCCAAGCACCACCCACCTGACAACTGCTCCACCCATGCACACTCCAACTTCTTCTCCACCAGGCATTCCATCCAGTCCTTATCCATCCCATCCTCTGTGCATCACTGCACCAAGCCCTCCATCAATGCAGCCAGCCAGTTGGCCAGCCAGCCAATCCCCTGGCTTTCCATCCACTTCTTCCTTCAGTTGGCTCTTTAATCTCGCCCTCCGTTCAATCACCCAACCAGCAAACCCCTCACTTCATCCTCCAAACAAACAACCACCTCCCCCAACACCCCTCCACCTATCCACCCTTCCGCCCTTCCATCCAACCACCCACCTATCAACTCCTTTCAGCCACTCCGGCCACGAACCAGCCACAAACTCCACCGCCCTCCATCTCTCCAGCCAGCAGCCGAGCCAACCATCCATCCATGCATTCCTTCAGCCAGCCTTCCCTTCATCCACCCACCCCTCCCGCCATCCCACAAGTGTCCAGCTCGCCGTGCACTCAACAACCCCCGTCTTCTCCTAGCCATCCTTCCGCTCCTAAATCCACCCGTCCATGCTTCGCTCCAGACACCCATCCAACCATTCAATCAACCATCCCGTCCACGAAGCACCCACACACTCAGCTCATCAGCCATCCATCCGTCCGTCCGTCCACCCATCGTCCCTTTTTCCTTCCGTCACTCCTTGAATCCATTCCTCCCTCAAACCATCCAAACACCTAAACATTCATTTCATCCAGCAGCTACCATCCATCCCTCTGTCCCTCCATCCCTCCGTCCCTCCATCCCTCCATCCCTCCGTCCCTCCCTCTCTCCATCCAACCATGGCTCTCTCCAAGCATCGAAACCACCGAGGCCATGAACCAGCCACAAACTCATCTCTCTGTCCACCAAGCGACCCAACTCTCCATCAATGCACTCGGTCACCCAATCCATCCAGCCCTCCAGCCACCCAATCATCCATCCATCCACCCATCCATCCACCCATCCACCCATCCATCCATCCATCCATCCATGCATCCATCCATCATCCATCCGTTATTTCATGTATCCACTCAAAAATCTGTCCACCCCCTCAACCACCCACCCATCCACTCAACCAACCAACCAAACCTCCATCCATCCATCCATCCATCCCCCCATCCCCCAGCCTCCCATGCACCCGTACCTCCAGCCGTGCCCCACTCAGCACCCAACACCTATTCCCATTTCCCACAAGGCCCAAGGCACCAGCACGGGCCCTGTCCCAGCGCCTGCCCTCATCCAAACCCAGCGCCCAAAGGGAACACGGATGGAGCCCACAGACGCCCTCACCTGTGACAGCGTCGGTGGAGACGGGGCCCAGGCGCTTCCGACCCCACACCCCGTACAGGTTGAACTTGTAGCGCCGCGACGGGGACAGCCCCACCACGCTCACCGTGCGCGAGCCACCGGCCACGGGCAACACCTGCGCCTGCCCTTGCGCATCCTTGTACTGCACCGTGAAGGAGTCAAAGGTGCCCTCGGGGACGCTCCACTCCAGCTGCACGGAGTCAGAGGTGACCTGGGAGGCCGTGAGCTCGCCCAGGATCGGCTGCGATGGTGGCTCCTCTGATGGCAGTTCCTCCGATAGCGGGGCTGAGGCATCGAAGGAGAGGCACAAAGTAGGGTACACAGGGGAACATCCATCCTTCCAACCATCCACCCATCAATGAACTCTGCCAACCATCCAACCAGCAATCCATCCCATCATGGATCGGTACGCCATTTGCCAGTCTCGCCAGCCAGCCGGTGCCAAAGTTCTTCCTCAATTAGATCACTCATCCATCCATCAGCGTCTTTCATCATCCCCCCATTGTCTTCCCATCCGCCCAACCACCACTGATCCACCCACCCACCCCCCATCCATCTCTCCTCCCATTTCACCCCAGTTTAGACCACAAGCCCCCTCACCCATCTCTTTAGCTTTCCATATCCAGGTCCATCCACGGAACCAGCCAGCCGTTCAGCTACCCAGTCATTTCATCAGCCCCCATCCCACCACCCACTCAACCTGCTGTCTGTATGTCCGTACAACCACCGGCCCATCCATCCATTCCCAGTTCCAATCGTCCTACCATCCATTTCCCAGTGCACCGCTACCCTTCCCTCACTCCTTGATTTCCCCTACTCATCCATCCATCCATCATCCATCCATCATCCATCCATCATCCATCCACCCACCCACCAAACCACTCATTCCTCCAGTCCAGCCTCCCTCCCTCCATTCCACTCTCCGACCTTGCATGGGCCCTTCCCCACCTCCCTCCCCAGGTCAATGCCCAAGGGATCTTCCCACTCAACGGGCTCCAGCCCCACAGCAACCAGGGCCCACAGGGGTCACAGACGGGGCCCGCAGATGTCCTCACCTGTGACAGCGTCGGTGGAGACGGGGCCCAGGCGCTTCCGACCCCACACCCCGTACAGGTTGAACTTGTAGCGCCGCGACGGGGACAGCCCCACCACGCTCACCGTGCGCGAGCCACCGGCCACGGGCAACACCTGCGCCTGCCCTTGCGCATCCTTGTACTGCACCGTGAAGGAGTCAAAGGTGCCCTCGGGGACGCTCCACTCCAGCTGCACGGAGTCAGAGGTGACCTGGGAGGCCGTGAGCTCGCCCAGGATTGGCTGCGATGGTGGTTCCTCCTCTTGTGGGGCTGGGGCTGCAGTCGAGACAGCACAATGCAGGGCATAAAATTCCACGAGCCCGTCCATCCATCCATCCATCCATCCAGAAACCAAGCACCATCCAGCCAATGCTCTCTCCATCCTTCAGGCAATCACTTATCATCCACCCATCCATCCAAGCCCCATCCATCGAGCTGATCGTCCACGCACCAACCAGCCCACCCACCCACCCAAGCACACATCCAGCTCTCCACCTCCTTCTCCATGCACCCACCCACGCCTCCAGCCCTCCCATCACCCATTTCCCAGGAACAATCCTCCACCATCACGGCAGCCAGCCAATCCCCTGGCTTTCCATCCACTTCTTCCTTCAGTTGGCTCTTTAATCTCGCCCTCCGTTCAATCACCCAACCAGCAAACCCCTCACTTCATCCTCCAAACAAACAACCACCTCCCCCAACACCCCTCCACCTATCCACCCTTCCGCCCTTCCATCCAACCACCCACCTATCAACTCCTTTCAGCCACTCCGGCCACGAACCAGCCACAAACTCCACCGCCCTCCATCTCTCCAGCCAGCAGCCGAGCCAACCATCCATCCATGCATTCCTTCAGCCAGCCTTCCCTTCATCCACCCACCCCTCCCGCCATCCCACAAGTGTCCAGCTCGCCGTGCACTCAACAACCCCCGTCTTCTCCTAGCCATCCTTCCGCTCCTAAATCCACCCGTCCACGCTTCGCTCCAGACACCCATCCAACCATTCAATCAACCATCCCGTCCACGAAGCACCCACACACTCAGCTCATCAGCCATCCATCCGTCCGTCCGTCCGTCCGTCCACCCATCGTCCCTTTTTCCTTCCGTCACTCCTTGAATCCATTCCTCCCTCAAACCATCCAAACACCTAAACATTCATTTCATCCAGCAGCTACCATCCATCCCTCTGTCCCTCCATCCCTCCATCCCTCCGTCCCTCCATCCAACCATGGCTCTCTCCAAGCATCCAAACCACCGAGGCCATGAAACAGCCATAAACTCATCTCTCTGTCCACCAAGCGACCCAACCCTCCATCAATGCACTCGGTCACCCAATCCATCCAGCCCTCCAGCCACCCAATCATCCACCCATCCATCCACCCATCCATCCATCATCCATCCATCCATCATCCATCCGTTATTTCATGTATCCACTCAAAAATCCGTCCACCCCCTCAACCACCCACCCATCCACTCAACCAACCAACCAAACCTCCATCCATCCATCCACCCATCCATCCATCCATCCATCCATCCATCCATCCCCCCATCCCCCAGCCTCCCATGCACCCGTACCTCCAGCCGTGCCCCACTCAGCACCCAACACCTATTCCCATTTCCCACAAGGCCCAAGGCACCAGCACGGGCCCTGTCCCAGCGCCTGCCCTCATCCAAACCCAGCGCCCAAAGGGAACACGGATGGAGCCCACAGACGCCCTCACCTGTGACAGCGTCGGTGGAGACGGGGCCCAGGCGCTTCCGACCCCACACCCCGTACAGGTTGAACTTGTAGCGCCGCGACGGGGACAGCCCCACCACGCTCACCGTGCGCGAGCCACCGGCCACGGGCAACACCTGCGCCTGCCCTTGCGCATCCCTGTACTGCACCGTGAAGGAGTCAAAGGTGCCCTCGGGGACGCTCCACTCCAGCTGCACGGAGTCAGAGGTGACCTGGGAGGCCGTGAGCTCGCCCAGGATCGGCTGCGATGGTGGCTCCTCTGATGGCAGTTCCTCCGATAGCGGGGCTGAGGCATCGAAGGAGAGGCACAAAGTAGGGTACACAGGGGAACATCCATCCTTCCAACCATCCACCCATCAATGAACTCTGCCAACCATCCAACCAGCAATCCATCCCATCATGGATCGGTACGCCATTTGCCAGTCTCGCCAGCCAGCCGGTGCCAAAGTTCTTCCTCAATTAGATCACTCATCCATCCATCAGCGTCTTTCCTCATCCCCCCATTGTCTTCCCATCCGCCCACCCACCACTGATCCACCCACCCACCCCCCATCCATCTCTCCTCCCATTTCACCCCAGTTTAGACCACAAGCCCCCTCACCCATCTCTTTAGCTTTCCATATCCAGGTCCATCCACGGAACCAGCCAGCCGTTCAGCTACCCAGTCATTTCATCAGCCCCCATCCCACCACCCACTCAACCTGCTGTCTGTATGTCCGTACAACCACCGGCCCATCCATCCATTCCCAGTTCCAATCGTCCTACCATCCATTTCCCAGTGCACCGCTACCCTTCCCTCACTCCTTGATTTCCCCTACTCATCCATCCATCCATCATCCATCCATCATCCATCCATCATCCATCCACCCACCCACCAAACCACTCATTCCTCCAGTCCAGCCTCCTTCCCTCCGTTCCACTCTCCGACCTTGCTCGTGTCCTTCCCTCCCTCCCTCCCCAGGTCAATGCCCAAGGGATCTTCCCACTCAACGGGCTCCAGCCCCACAGCAACCAGGGCCCACAGGGGTCACAGACGGGGCCCGCAGATGTCCTCACCTGTGACAGCGTCGGTGGAGACGGGGCCCAGGCGCTTCCGACCCCACACCCCGTACAGGTTGAACTTGTAGCGCCGCGACGGGGACAGCCCCGGCACGCTCACCGTGCGCGAGCCACCGGCCACGGGCAGCACTTGCGCCTGCCCTTGCGCATCCTTGTACTGCACCGTGAAGGAGTCAAAGGTGCCCTCGGGGACGCTCCACTCCAGCTGCACGGAGTCAGAGGTGACCTGGGAGGCCGTGAGCTCGCCCAGGATCGGCTGGGGTGGTGGCTCCTCCTCTTGTGGGGCTGGGGCTGCAGTCGAGAGAACACAGTGCAGGCCATAAACATCCATGGCTCTGTCCCAGCGGCCATCCATCCTTTTTTCTACCCAACCGTTCATCCATCATCCACGCATACACTCACCTCATCATCCCTACACTCATCTGTTACCCCAAGCACCCACCCACCCCTTCTTCCAGCCGTCCTCCACACCGCTCCTCCCATCAGCCTTCCAACCACCCACACAGGCATCCTTCCGCTCACCATCTCTCTGTCCATTCACCCACCGAATCCTCCAAGCACCGCCCAAAGCACCCAAACAAACACCTTACCGGCCACCTGGCTACTCAGTAAGGCAGCTCTTTGGTCACCCACCATGTCAGCCATTCCTTCACCCACGTGGTCATCACTCTCTTCATCCACCCACCAGGCCCTTTCCCAACCTGGCCATCCAACCCTCTCTCCCTCCCTTTCCCCGTCCAACCCGCCATGCCTCCATCCACCCAATCAACCACGTTTCCATGCACCATCCCAGCCTACGTCCCATGAATCCATTCCTCTGCCCAACCATCCTGTCACTCATGATCCATCAAAACACCCATCTCTCCAGGCAGCCATCCCTTCAGATGTCTATCCATCCAATCAACCGATTCACCACCCACCCACCCATCCATTCCTCCAAACCAGCCTCCCTCCCTCCATTCCACTCTCCGACCTTGCACGGGCCCTTCCCCACCTCCCTCCCCAGGTCAATGCCCAAGGGATCTTCCCACTCAACGGGCTCCAGCCCCACAGCAACCAGGGCCCACAGGGTCACAGACGGGGCCCGCAGATGTCCTCACCTGTGACAGCGTCGGTGGAGACGGGGCCCAGGCGCTTCCGACCCCACACCCCGTACAGGTTGAACTTGTAGCGCCGCGACGGGGACAGCCCCACCACGCTCACCGTGCGCGAGCCACCGGCCACGGGCAACACCTGCGCCTGCCCTTGCGCATCCTTGTACTGCACCGTGAAGGAGTCAAAGGTGCCCTCGGGGACGCTCCACTCCAGCTGCACGGAGTCAGAGGTGACCTGGGAGGCCGTGAGCTCGCCCAGGATCGGCTGGGGTGGTGGCTCCTCCTCTTGTGGGGCTGGGGCTGCAGTCGAGACAGCACAGTGCAGGGCATAAAATTCCGCGAGCCCGTCCATCCATCCAGAAACCAAGCACCATCCAGCCAATGCTCTCTCCATCCTTCAGGCAATCACTTATCATCCACCCATCCATCCAAGCCCCATCCATCGAGCTGATCCTCCAAACACCAACCAACCCAACCACCCACCCAAACACACATCCAGCTCTCCACCTCCTTCTCCATGCACCCACCCACGCCTCCAGCCCTCCCATCACCCATTTCCCAGCTCATCAGACATCCGTCCGTCCGTACGTCCACCCATCGTCCCTTTTTCCTTCCCTCATTCTTTGAATCCATTCCTCCCTCAAACAATCCAAATACCTAAACATTCATTTCTTCCAGCAGCTACCATCCATCCCTCCATCCCTCCATCCCTCCATCCCTCCATCCAACCATGGCTCTCTCCAAGCATCCAAACCACCAAGGCCATGAACCAGCCACAAACTCATCTCTCTGTCCACCAAGCGACCCAACCCTCCATCAATGCACTCGGTCACCCAATCCATCCAGCCCTCCAGCCACCCAATCATCCACCCATCCATCCACCCATCCATCCATCCATCCACCCATCCATCCACCCATCCATCCATCCATCCATCCATCCATCATCCATCCGTTATTTCATGTATCCACTCAAAAATCCGTCCACCCCCTCAACCACCCACCCATCCACTCAACCAACCAACCAAACCTCCATCCATCCATCCATCCATCCATCCATCCATCCATCCATCCATTCGATCAACCATTCCATCCATCCATCCCCCCATCCCCCAGCCTCCCATGCACCCGTACCTCCAGCCATGCCCCACTCAGCACCCAACACCTATTCCCATTTCCCACAAGGCCCAAGGCACCAGCACGGGCCCTGTCCCAGCGCCTGCCCTCATCCAAACCCAGCGCCCAAAGGGAACACGGATGGAGCCCACAGACGCCCTCACCTGTGACAGCGTCGGTGGAGACGGGGCCCAGGCGCTTCCGACCCCACACCCCGTACAGGTTGAACTTGTAGCGCCGCGACGGGGACAGCCCCGGCACGCTCACCGTGCGCGAGCCACCGGCCACGGGCAACACCTGCGCCTGCCCTTGCGCATCCTTGTACTGCACCGTGAAGGAGTCAAAGGTGCCCTCGGGGACGCTCCACTCCAGCTGCACGGAGTCAGAGGTGACCTGGGAGGCCGTGAGCTCGCCCAGGATTGGCTGCGATGGTGGTTCCTCCTCTTGTGGGGCTGGGGCTGCAGTCGAGACAGCACAATGCAGGGCATAAAATTCCACGAGCCCGTCCATCCATCCATCCATCCATCCAGAAACCAAGCACCATCCAGCCAATGCTCTCTCCATCCTTCAGGCAATCACTTATCATCCACCCATCCATCCAAGCCCCATCCATCGAGCTGATCGTCCACGCACCAACCAGCCCACCCACCCACCCAAACACACATCCAGCTCTCCACCTCCTTCTCCATGCACCCACCCACGCCTCCAGCCCTCCCATCACCCATTTCCCAGGAACAATCCTCCACCATCACGGCAGCCAGCCAATCCCCTGGCTTTCCATCCACTTCTTCCTTCAGTTGGCTCTTTAATCTCGCCCTCCGTTCAATCACCCAACCAGCAAACCCCTCACTTCATCCTCCAAACAAACAACCACCTCCCCCAACACCCCTCCACCTATCCACCCTTCCGCCCTTCCATCCAACCACCCACCTATCAACTCCTTTCAGCCACTCCGGCCACGAACCAGCCACAAACTCCACCGCCCTCCATCTCTCCAGCCAGCAGCCGAGCCAACCATCCATCCATGCATTCCTTCAGCCAGCCTTCCCTTCATCCACCCACCCCTCCCGCCATCCCACAAGTGTCCAGCTCGCCGTGCACTCAACAACCCCCGTCTTCTCCTAGCCATCCTTCCGCTCCTAAATCCACCCGTCCACGCTTCGCTCCAGACACCCATCCAACCATTCAATCAACCATCCCGTCCACGAAGCACCCACACACTCAGCTCATCAGCCATCCATCCGTCCGTCCGTCCACCCATCGTCCCTTTTTCCTTCCGTCACTCCTTGAATCCATTCCTCCCTCAAACCATCCAAACACCTAAACATTCATTTCATCCAGCAGCTACCATCCATCCCTCCGTCCCTCCATCCCTCCATCCCTCCGTCCCTCCCTCTCTCCATCCAACCATGGCTCTCTCCAAGCATCCAAACCACCGAGGCCATGAACCAGCCACAAACTCATCTCTCTGTCCACCAAGCGACCCAACCCTCCATCAATGCACTCGGTCACCCAATCCATCCAGCCCTCCAGCCACCCAATCATCCACCCATCCATCCACCCATCCATCCACCCATCCACCCATCCATCCATCATCCATCCATCCATCATCCATCCGTTATTTCATGTATCCACTCAAAAATCCGTCCACCCCCTCAGCCACCCACACATCCACTCAACCAACCAACCAAACCTCCATCCATCCATCCATCCATCCATCCATCCATCCATCCATCCAGTCCATCCATCCATCCCCCAGCCTCCCATGCACCCGTACCTCCAGCCATGCCCCACTCAGCACCCAACACCTATTCCCATTTCCCACAAGGCCCAAGGCACCAGCACGGGCCCTGTCCCAGCGCCTGCCCTCATCCAAACCCAGCGCCCAAAGGGAACACGGATGGAGCCCACAGACGCCCTCACCTGTGACAGCGTCGGTGGAGACGGGGCCCAGGCGCTTCCGACCCCACACCCCGTACAGGTTGAACTTGTAGCGCCGCGACGGGGACAGCCCCACCACGCTCACCGTGCGCGAGCCACCGGCCACGGGCAACACCTGCGCCTGCCCTTGCGCATCCTTGTACTGCACCGTGAAGGAGTCAAAGGTGCCCTCGGGGACGCTCCACTCCAGCTGCACGGAGTCAGAGGTGACCTGGGAGGCCGTGAGCTCGCCCAGGATCGGCTGGGGTGGTGGCTCCTCCTCTTGTGGGGCTGGGGCTGCAGTCGAGAGAACACAGTGCAGGCCATAAACATCCATGGCTCTGTCCCAGCGGCCATCCATCCTTTTTTCTACCCAACCGTTCATCCATCATCCACGCATACACTCACCTCATCATCCCTACACTCATCTGTTACCCCAAGCACCCACCCACCCCTTCTTCCAGCCGTCCTCCACACCGCTCCTCCCATCAGCCTTCCAACCACCCACACAGGCATCCTTCCGCTCACCATCTCTCTGTCCATTCACCCACCGAATCCTCCAAGCACCGCCCAAAGCACCCAAACAAACACCTTACCGGCCACCTGGCTACTCAGTAAGGCAGCTCTTTGGTCACCCACCATGTCAGCCATTCCTTCACCCACGTGGTCATCACTCTCTTCATCCACCCACCAGGCCCTTTCCCAACCTGGCCATCCAACCCTCTCTCCCTCCCTTTCCCCGTCCAACCCGCCATGCCTCCATCCACCCAATCAACCACGTTTCCATGCACCATCCCAGCCTACGTCCCATGAATCCATTCCTCTGCCCAACCATCCTGTCACTCATGATCCATCAAAACACCCATCTCTCCAGGCAGCCATCCCTTCAGATGTCTATCCATCCAATCAACCGATTCACCACCCACTCACCCATCCATTCCTCCAAACCAGCCTCCCTCCCTCCATTCCACTCTCCGACCTTGCACGGGCCCTTCCCTCCCTCCCTCCCCAGGTCAATGCCCAAGGGATCTTCCCACTCAACGGGCTCCAGCCCCACAGCAACCAGGGCCCACAGGGGTCACAGACGGGGCCCGCAGATGTCCTCACCTGTGACAGCGTCGGTGGAGACGGGGCCCAGGCGCTTCCGACCCCACACCCCGTACAGGTTGAACTTGTAGCGCCGCGACGGGGACAGCCCCACCACGCTCACCGTGCGCGAGCCACCGGCCACGGGCAACACCTGCGCCTGCCCTTGCGCATCCCTGTACTGCACCGTGAAGGAGTCAAAGGTGCCCTCGGGGACGCTCCACTCCAGCTGCACGGAGTCAGAGGTGACCTGGGAGGCCGTGAGCTCGCCCAGGATCGGCTGGGGTGGTGGCTCCTCCTCTTGTGGGGCTGGGGCTGCAGTCGAGACAGCACAGTGCAGGGCATAAAATTCCACGAGCCCGTCCATCCATCCAGAAACCAAGCACCATCCAGCCAATGCTCTCTCCATCCTTCAGGCAATCACTTATCATCCACCCATCCATCCAAGCCCCATCCATCGAGCTGATCCTCCAAACACCAACCAGCCCACCCACCCACCCAAACACACATCCAGCTCTCCACCTCCTTCTCCATGCACCCACCCACGCCTCCAGCCCTCCCATCACCCATTTCCCAGCTCATCAGCCATCCGTCCGTCCGTACGTCCACCCATCGTCCCTTTTTCCTTCCGTCACTCCTTGAATCCATTCCTCCCTCAAACCATCCAAACACCTAAACATTCATTTCTTCCAGCAGCTACCATCCATCCCTCTGTCCCTCCATCCCTCCATCCCTCCATCCAACCATGGCTCTCTCCAAGCATCGAAACCACAGAGGCCATGAACCAGCCACAAACTCATCTCTCTGTCCACCAAGCGACCCAACCCTCCATCAATGCACTCGGTCACCCAATCCATCCAGCCCTCCAGCCACCCAATCATCCACCCACCCATCCACCCATCCATCCATCCACCCATCATCCATCCGTTATTTCATGTATCCACTCAAAAATCCATCCACCCCCTCAACCACCCACCCATCCACTCAACCAACCAACCAAACCTCCATCCATCCATCCATCCATCCATGCATCCATCCATCCATCCATCCATCCATCCCCCCAGTCCATCCATCCATCCCCCCATCCCCCAGCCTCCCATGCACCCGTACCTCCAGCCGTGCCCCACTCAGCACCCAACACCTATTCCCATTTCCCACAAGGCCCAAGGCACCAGCACGGGCCCTGTCCCAGCGCCTGCCCTCATCCAAACCCAGCGCCCAAAGGGAACACGGATGGAGCCCACAGACGCCCTCACCTGTGACAGCGTCGGTGGAGACGGGGCCCAGGCGCTTCCGACCCCACACCCCGTACAGGTTGAACTTGTAGCGCCGCGACGGGGACAGCCCCACCACGCTCACCGTGCGCGAGCCACCGGCCACGGGCAACACCTGCGCCTGCCCTTGCGCATCCCTGTACTGCACCGTGAAGGAGTCAAAGGTGCCCTCGGGGACGCTCCACTCCAGCTGCACGGAGTCAGAGGTGACCTGGGAGGCCGTGAGCTCGCCCAGGATCGGCTGCGATGGTGGCTCCTCCTCCGGCTCAGCTGCAGCTGCAACAGAGAGAGCACAACGCAAGGCATAACGATTGAACTGTCTATCTCCATCCTTCCATCCCTCCATCCTATTTTCTATCCAGCCGTTGTCTCATCCATCCATCCATTCTACTCATCAGCGCTCCATTCATCATCTCACTCACTCTCCCACCTGCCCTTCCATCCACCCTTATCACTCTTCCACCCGTCATCCTTCCCCCGTCCAGCCAGCCATGTCCTTCCACTCACCCACCTCGTCATTCATCCACCCACCCAAGCACCACCCACCTGACAACTGCTCCACCCATGCACACTCCAACTTCTTCTCCACCAGGCATTCCATCCAGTCCTTATCCATCCCATCCTCTGTGCATCACTGCACCAAGCCCTCCATCAATGCAGCCAGCCAGTTGGCCAGCCAGCCAATCCCCTGGCTTTCCATCCACTTCTTCCTTCAGTTGGCTCTTTAATCTCGCCCTCCGTTCAATCACCCAACCAGCAAACCCCTCACTTCATCCTCCAAACAAACAACCACCTCCCCCAACACCCCTCCACCTATCCACCCTTCCGCCCTTCCATCCAACCACCCACCTATCAACTCCTTTCAGCCACTCCGGCCACGAACCAGCCACAAACTCCACCGCCCTCCATCTCTCCAGCCAGCAGCCGAGCCAACCATCCATCCATGCATTCCTTCAGCCAGCCTTCCCTTCATCCACCCACCCCTCCCGCCATCCCACAAGTGTCCAGCTCGCCGTGCACTCAACAACCCCCGTCTTCTCCTAGCCATCCTTCCGCTCCTAAATCCACCCGTCCATGCTTCGCTCCAGACACCCATTCAATCAACCATCCCGTCCACGAAGCACCCACACACTCAGCTCATCAGCCATCCATCCGTCCGTCCGTCCGTCCGTCCACCCATCGTCCCTTTTTCCTTCCGTCACTCCTTGAATCCATTCCTCCCTCAAACCATCCAAACACCTAAACATTCATTTCATCCAGCAGCTACCATCCATCCCTCTGTCCCTCCATCCCTCCATCCCTCCGTCCCTCCATCCAACCATGGCTCTCTCCAAGCATCGAAACCACCGAGGCCATGAACCAGCCACAAACTCATCTCTCTGTCCACCAAGCGACCCAACCCTCCATCAATGCACTCGGTCACCCAATCCATCCAGCCCTCCAGCCACCCAATCATCCACCCATCCACCCATCCATCCACCCATCCATCCATCCATCCATCCATCCATCCACCCATCCATCCATCCATCCATCCATCCATCCATCCATCCATCCATCATCCATCCGTTATTTCATGTATCCACTCAAAAATCCATCCACCCCCTCAACCACCCACCCATCCACTCAACCAACCAACCAAACCTCCATCCATCCATCCATCCATCCATCCATCCATCCATCCATCCAGTCCATCCATCCATCCCCCCATCCCCCAGCCTCCCATGCACCCGTACCTCCAGCCGTGCCCCACTCAGCACCCAACACCTATTCCCATTTCCCACAAGGCCCAAGGCACCAGCACGGGCCCTGTCCCAGCGCCTGCCCTCATCCAAATCCAGCGCCCAAAGGGAACACGGATGGAGCCCACAGACGCCCTCACCTGTGACAGCGTCGGTGGAGACGGGGCCCAGGCGCTTCCGACCCCACACCCCGTACAGGTTGAACTTGTAGCGCCGCGACGGGGACAGCCCCACCACGCTCACCGTGCGCGAGCCACCGGCCACGGGCAACACCTGCGCCTGCCCTTGCGCATCCCTGTACTGCACCGTGAAGGAGTCAAAGGTGCCCTCGGGGACGCTCCACTCCAGCTGCACGGAGTCAGAGGTGACCTGGGAGGCCGTGAGCTCGCCCAGGATCGGCTGGGGTGGTGGCTCCTCCTCTTGTGGGGCTGGGGCTGCAGTCGAGACAGCACAATGCAGGGCATAAAATTCCACGAGCCCGTCCATCCATCCATCCATCCATCCAGAAACCAAGCACCATCCAGCCAATGCTCTCTCCATCCTTCAGGCAATCACTTATCATCCACCCATCCATCCAAGCCCCATCCATCGAGCTGATCCTCCAAACACCAACCAGCCCACCCACCCACCCAAACACACATCCAGCTCTCCACCTCCTTCTCCATGCACCCACCCACGCCTCCAGCCCTCCCATCACCCATTTCCCAGCTCATCAGACATCCGTCCGTCCGTACGTCCACCCATCGTCCCTTTTTCCTTCCCTCATTCTTTGAATCCATTCCTCCCTCAAACCATCCAAACACCTAAACATTCATTTCTTCCAGCAGCTACCATCCATCCCTCCATCCCTCCATCCCTCCATCCCTCCGTCCCTCCATCCAACCATGGCTCTCTCCAAGCATCCAAACCACCGAGGCCATGAACCAGCCACAAACTCATCTCTCTGTCCACCAAGCGACCCAACCCTCCATCAATGCACTCGGTCACCCAATCCATCCAGCCCTCCAGCCACCCAATCATCCATCCATCATCCATCCATCCATCATCCATCCGTTATTTCATGTATCCACTCAAAAATCCGTCCACCCCCTCAACCACCCACCCATCCACTCAACCAACCAACCAAACCTCCATCCATCCATCCATCCATCCATCCATCCATCCATCCATCCATCCAGTCCATCCATCCATCCCCCAGCCTCCCATGCACCCGTACCTCCAGCCATGCCCCACTCAGCACCCAACACCTATTCCCATTTCCCACAAGGCCCAAGGCACCAGCACGGGCCCTGTCCCAGCGCCTGCCCTCATCCAAACCCAGCGCCCAAAGGGAACACGGATGGAGCCCACAGACGCCCTCACCTGTGACAGCGTCGGTGGAGACGGGGCCCAGGCGCTTCCGACCCCACACCCCGTACAGGTTGAACTTGTAGCGCCGCGACGGGGACAGCCCCACCACGCTCACCGTGCGCGAGCCACCGGCCACGGGCAACACCTGCGCCTGCCCTTGCGCATCCTTGTACTGCACCGTGAAGGAGTCAAAGGTGCCCTCGGGGACGCTCCACTCCAGCTGCACGGAGTCAGAGGTGACCTGGGAGGCCGTGAGCTCGCCCAGGATCGGCTGCGATGGTGGCTCCTCTGATGGCAGTTCCTCCGATAGCGGGGCTGAGGCATCGAAGGAGAGGCACAAAGTAGGGTACACAGGGGAACATCCATCCTTCCAACCATCCACCCATCAATGAACTCTGCCAACCATCCAACCAGCAATCCATCCCATCGTGGATCGGTACGCCATTTGCCAGTCTCACCAGCCAGCCGGTGCCAAAGTTCTTCCTCAATTAGATCACTCATCCATCCATCAGCGTCTTTCATCATCCCCCCATTGTCTTCCCATCCGCCCAACCACCACTGATCCACCCACCCACCCCCCATCCATCTCTCCTCCCATTTCACCCCAGTTTAGACCACAAGCCCCCTCACCCATCTCTTTAGCTTTCCATATCCAGGTCCATCCACGGAACCAGCCAGCCGTTCAGCTACCCAGTCATTTCATCAGCCCCCATCCCACCACCCACTCAACCTGCTGTCTGTATGTCCGTACAACCACCGGCCCATCCATCCATTCCCAGTTCCAATCGTCCTACCATCCATTTCCCAGTGCACCGCTACCCTTCCCTCACTCCTTGATTTCCCCTACTCATCCATCCATCCATCATCCATCCATCATCCATCCATCATCCATCCACCCACCCACCAAACCACTCATTCCTCCAGTCCAGCCTCCCTCCCTCCGTTCCACTCTCCGACCTTGCATGGGCCCTTCCCCACCTCCCTCCCCAGGTCAATGCCCAAGGGATCTTCCCACTCAACGGGCTCCAGCCCCACAGCAACCAGGGCCCACAGGGGTCACAGACGGGGCCCGCAGATGTCCTCACCTGTGACAGCGTCGGTGGAGACGGGGCCCAGGCGCTTCCGACCCCACACCCCGTACAGGTTGAACTTGTAGCGCCGCGACGGGGACAGCCCCACCACGCTCACCGTGCGCGAGCCACCGGCCACGGGCAACACCTGCGCCTGCCCTTGCGCATCCCTGTACTGCACCGTGAAGGAGTCAAAGGTGCCCTCGGGGACGCTCCACTCCAGCTGCACGGAGTCAGAGGTGACCTGGGAGGCCGTGAGCTCGCCCAGGATCGGCTGGGGTGGTGGCTCCTCCTCTTGTGGGGCTGGGGCTGCAGTCGAGACAGCACAATGCAGGGCATAAAATTCCACGAGCCCGTCCATCCATCCAGAAACCAAGCACCATCCAGCCAATGCTCTCTCCATCCTTCAGGCAATCACTTATCATCCACCCATCCATCCAAGCCCCATCCATCGAGCTGATCCTCCAAACACCAACCAGCCCACCCACCCACCCAAACACACATCCAGCTCTCCACCTCCTTCTCCATGCACCCACCCACGCCTCCAGCCCTCCCATCACCCATTTCCCAGGAACAATCCTCCACCATCACGGCAGCCAGCCAATCCCCTGGCTTTCCATCCACTTCTTCCTTCAGTTGGCTCTTTAATCTCGCCCTCCGTTCAATCACCCAACCAGCAAACCCCTCACTTCATCCTCCAAACAAACAACCACCTCCCCCAACACCCCTCCACCTATCCACCCTTCCGCCCTTCCATCCAACCACCCACCTATCAACTCCTTTCAGCCACTCCGGCCACGAACCAGCCACAAACTCCACCGCCCTCCATCTCTCCAGCCAGCAGCCGAGCCAACCATCCATCCATGCATTCCTTCAGCCAGCCTTCCCTTCATCCACCCACCCCTCCCGCCATCCCACAAGTGTCCAGCTCGCCGTGCACTCAACAACCCCCGTCTTCTCCTAGCCATCCTTCCGCTCCTAAATCCACCCGTCCACGCTTCGCTCCAGACACCCATCCAACCATTCAATCAACCATCCCGTCCACGAAGCACCCACACACTCAGCTCATCAGCCATCCATCCGTCCGTCCGTCCGTCCGTCCACCCATCGTCCCTTTTTCCTTCCGTCACTCCTTGAATCCATTCCTCCCTCAAACCATCCAAACACCTAAACATTCATTTCATCCAGCAGCTACCATCCATCCCTCTGTCCCTCCATCCCTCCATCCCTCCGTCCCTCCATCCAACCATGGCTCTCTCCAAGCATCGAAACCACCGAGGCCATGAACCAGCCACAAACTCATCTCTCTGTCCACCAAGCGACCCAACCCTCCATCAATGCACTCGGTCACCCAATCCATCCAGCCCTCCAGCCACCCAGTCATCCATCCATCCATCCACCCATCCATCCATCCATCATCCATCCGTTATTTCATGTATCCACTCAAAAATCCGTCCACCCCCTCAACCACCCACCCATCCACTCAACCAACCAACCAAACCTCCATCCATCCATCCATCCATCCATCCATCCAGTCCATCCATCCATCCCCCCATCCCCCAGCCTCCCATGCACCCGTACCTCCAGCCGTGCCCCACTCAGCACCCAACACCTATTCCCATTTCCCACAAGGCCCAAGGCACCAGCACGGGCCCTGTCCCAGCGCCTGCCCTCATCCAAACCCAGCGCCCAAAGGGAACACGGATGGAGCCCACAGACGCCCTCACCTGTGACAGCGTCGGTGGAGACGGGGCCCAGGCGCTTCCGACCCCACACCCCGTACAGGTTGAACTTGTAGCGCCGCGACGGGGACAGCCCCACCACGCTCACCGTGCGCGAGCCACCGGCCACGGGCAACACCTGCGCCTGCCCTTGCGCATCCTTGTACTGCACCGTGAAGGAGTCAAAGGTGCCCTCGGGGACGCTCCACTCCAGCTGCACGGAGTCAGAGGTGACCTGGGAGGCCGTGAGCTCGCCCAGGATCGGCTGGGGTGGTGGCTCCTCCTCTTGTGGGGCTGGGGCTGCAGTCGAGAGAGCACAGTGCAGGGCATAAAATTCCACGAGCCCGTCCATCCATCCAGAAACCAAGCACCATCCAGCCAATGCTCTCTCCATCCTTCAGGCAATCACTTATCATCCACCCATCCATCCAAGCCCCATCCATCGAGCTGATCCTCCAAACACCAACCAACCCAACCACCCACCCAAACACACATCCAGCTCTCCACCTCCTTCTCCATGCACCCACCCATGCCTCCAGCCCTCCCATCACCCATTTCCCAGCTCATCAGCCATCCGTCCGTCCGTACGTCCACCCATCGTCCCTTTTTCCTTCCCTCATTCTTTGAATCCATTCCTCCCTCAAACCATCCAAACACCTAAACATTCATTTCTTCCAGCAGCTACCATCCATCCCTCTGTCCCTCCATCCCTCCATCCCTCCATCCAACCATGGCTCTCTCCAAGCATCGAAACCACCGAGGCCATGAACCAGCCACAAACTCATCTCTCTGTCCACCAAGCGACCCAACTCTCCATCAATGCACTCGGTCACCCAATCCATCCAGCCCTCCAGCCACCCAATCATCCACCCATCCATCCACCCATCCATCCATCCACCCATCCATCCATCCATCCACCCACCCATCCATCCATCATCCATCCGTTATTTCATGTATCCACTCAAAAATCCGTCCACCCCCTCAACCACCCACCCATCCACTCAACCAACCAACCAAACCTCCATCCATCCATCCATCCATCCATCCATCCATCCATCCATCCAGTCCATCCATCCATCCCCCCATCCCCCAGCCTCCCATGCACCCGTACCTCCAGCCGTGCCCCACTCAGCACCCAACACCTATTCCCATTTCCCACAAGGCCCAAGGCACCAGCACGGGCCCTGTCCCAGCGCCTGCCCTCATCCAAATCCAGCGCCCAAAGGGAACACGGATGGAGCCCACAGACGCCCTCACCTGTGACAGCGTCGGTGGAGACGGGGCCCAGGCGCTTCCGACCCCACACCCCGTACAGGTTGAACTTGTAGCGCCGCGACGGGGACAGCCCCACCACGCTCACCGTGCGCGAGCCACCGGCCACGGGCAACACCTGCGCCTGCCCTTGCGCATCCCTGTACTGCACCGTGAAGGAGTCAAAGGTGCCCTCGGGGACGCTCCACTCCAGCTGCACGGAGTCAGAGGTGACCTGGGAGGCCGTGAGCTCGCCCAGGATCGGCTGGGGTGGTGGCTCCTCCTCTTGTGGGGCTGGGGCTGCAGTCGAGACAGCACAGTGCAGGGCATAAAATTCCACGAGCCCGTCCATCCATCCAGAAACCAAGCACCATCCAGCCAATGCTCTCTCCATCCTTCAGGCAATCACTTATCATCCACCCATCCATCCAAGCCCCATCCATCGAGCTGATCCTCCAAACACCAACCAGCCCACCCACCCACCCAAACACACATCCAGCTCTCCACCTCCTTCTCCATGCACCCACCCACGCCTCCAGCCCTCCCATCACCCATTTCCCAGCTCATCAGCCATCCGTCCGTCCGTACGTCCACCCATCGTCCCTTTTTCCTTCCGTCACTCCTTGAATCCATTCCTCCCTCAAACCATCCAAACACCTAAACATTCATTTCTTCCAGCAGCTACCATCCATCCCTCTGTCCCTCCATCCCTCCATCCCTCCATCCAACCATGGCTCTCTCCAAGCATCGAAACCACAGAGGCCATGAACCAGCCACAAACTCATCTCTCTGTCCACCAAGCGACCCAACCCTCCATCAATGCACTCGGTCACCCAATCCATCCAGCCCTCCAGCCACCCAATCATCCACCCACCCATCCACCCATCCATCCATCCATCCACCCATCATCCATCCGTTATTTCATGTATCCACTCAAAAATCCATCCACCCCCTCAACCACCCACCCATCCACTCAACCAACCAACCAAACCTCCATCCATCCATCCATCCATCCATGCATCCATCCATCCATCCATCCATCCATCCCCCCAGTCCATCCATCCATCCCCCCATCCCCCAGCCTCCCATGCACCCGTACCTCCAGCCGTGCCCCACTCAGCACCCAACACCTATTCCCATTTCCCACAAGGCCCAAGGCACCAGCACGGGCCCTGTCCCAGCGCCTGCCCTCATCCAAACCCAGCGCCCAAAGGGAACACGGATGGAGCCCACAGACGCCCTCACCTGTGACAGCGTCGGTGGAGACGGGGCCCAGGCGCTTCCGACCCCACACCCCGTACAGGTTGAACTTGTAGCGCCGCGACGGGGACAGCCCCACCACGCTCACCGTGCGCGAGCCACCGGCCACGGGCAACACCTGCGCCTGCCCTTGCGCATCCCTGTACTGCACCGTGAAGGAGTCAAAGGTGCCCTCGGGGACGCTCCACTCCAGCTGCACGGAGTCAGAGGTGACCTGGGAGGCCGTGAGCTCGCCCAGGATCGGCTGCGATGGTGGCTCCTCCTCCGGCTCAGCTGCAGCTGCAACAGAGAGAGCACAACGCAAGGCATAACGATTGAACTGTCTATCTCCATCCTTCCATCCCTCCATCCTATTTTCTATCCAGCCGTTGTCTCATCCATCCATCCATTCTACTCATCAGCGCTCCATTCATCATCTCACTCACTCTCCCACCTGCCCTTCCATCCACCCTTATCACTCTTCCACCCGTCATCCTTCCCCCGTCCAGCCAGCCATGTCCTTCCACTCACCCACCTCGTCATTCATCCACCCACCCAAGCACCACCCACCTGACAACTGCTCCACCCATGCACACTCCAACTTCTTCTCCACCAGGCATTCCATCCAGTCCTTATCCATCCCATCCTCTGTGCATCACTGCACCAAGCCCTCCATCAATGCAGCCAGCCAGTTGGCCAGCCAGCCAATCCCCTGGCTTTCCATCCACTTCTTCCTTCAGTTGGCTCTTTAATCTCGCCCTCCGTTCAATCACCCAACCAGCAAACCCCTCACTTCATCCTCCAAACAAACAACCACCTCCCCCAACACCCCTCCACCTATCCACCCTTCCGCCCTTCCATCCAACCACCCACCTATCAACTCCTTTCAGCCACTCCGGCCACGAACCAGCCACAAACTCCACCGCCCTCCATCTCTCCAGCCAGCAGCCGAGCCAACCATCCATCCATGCATTCCTTCAGCCAGCCTTCCCTTCATCCACCCACCCCTCCCGCCATCCCACAAGTGTCCAGCTCGCCGTGCACTCAACAACCCCCGTCTTCTCCTAGCCATCCTTCCGCTCCTAAATCCACCCGTCCACGCTTCACTCCAGACACCCATCCAACCATTCAATCAACCATCCCGTCCACGAAGCACCCACACACTCAGCTCATCAGCCATCCATCCGTCCGTCCGTCCACCCATCGTCCCTTTTTCCTTCCGTCACTCCTTGAATCCATTCCTCCCTCAAACCATCCAAACTCCTAAACATTCATTTCATCCAGCAGCTACCATCCATCCCTCTGTCCCTCCATCCCTCCATCCCTCCGTCCCTCCATCCAACCATGGCTCTCTCCAAGCATCGAAACCACCGAGGCCATGAACCAGCCACAAACTCATCTCTCTGTCCACCAAGCGACCCAACCCTCCATCAATGCACTCGGTCACCCAATCCATCCAGCCCTCCAGCCACCCAATCATCCACCCATCCATCCACCCATCCACCCATCCATCCATCCATCCACCCATCCATCCATCCATCCATCATCCATCCGTTATTTCATGTATCCACTCAAAAATCTGTCCACCACCTCAACCACCCACCCATCCACTCAACCAACCAACCAAACCTCCATCCATCCACCCATCCATCCATCCATCCATCCATTCCATCGATTCGATCAACCATTCCATCCATCCATCCATCCATCCATCCATCCATCCACCCACCCATCCATCCATCCATGCATCCATCCATCATCCATCCGTTATTTCATGTATCCACTCAAAAATCTGTCCACCACCTCAACCACCCACCCATCCACTCAACCAACCAACCAAACCTCCATCCATCCACCCATCCATCCATCCAGTCCATCCATCCATCCCCCCATCCCCCAGCCTCCCATGCACCCGTACCTCCAGCCGTGCCCCACTCAGCACCCAACACCTATTCCCATTTCCCACAAGGCCCAAGGCACCAGCACGGGCCCTGTCCCAGCGCCTGCCCTCATCCAAACCCAGCGCCCAAAGGGAACACGGATGGAGCCCACAGACGCCCTCACCTGTGACAGCATCGGTGGAGACGGGGCCCAGGCGCTTCCGACCCCACACCCCGTACAGGTTGAACTTGTAGCGCCGCGACGGGGACAGCCCCACCACGCTCACCGTGCGCGAGCCACCGGCCACGGGCAACACCTGCGCCTGCCCTTGCGCATCCCTGTACTGCACCGTGAAGGAGTCAAAGGTGCCCTCGGGGACGCTCCACTCCAGCTGCACGGAGTCAGAGGTGACCTGGGAGGCCGTGAGCTCGCCCAGGATCGGCTGGGGTGGTGGCTCCTCCTCTTGTGGGGCTGGGGCTGCAGTCGAGACAGCACAGTGCAGGGCATAAAATTCCGTGAGCCCGTCCATCCATCCAGAAACCAAGCACCATCCAGCCAATGCTCTCTCCATCCTTCAGGCAATCACTTATCATCCACCCATCCATCCAAGCCCCATCCATCGAGCTGATCCTCCAAACACCAACCAACCCACCCACCCACCCAAACACACATCCAGCTCTCCACCTCCTTCTCCATGCACCCACCCACGCCTCCAGCCCTCCCATCACCCATTTCCCAGCTCATCAGCCATCCGTCCGTCCGTACGTCCACCCATCGTCCCTTTTTCCTTCCGTCACTCCTTGAATCCATTCCTCCCTCAAACCATCCAAACACCTAAACATTCATTTCTTCCAGCAGCTACCATCCATCCCTCTGTCCCTCCATCCCTCCATCCCTCTGTCCCTCCATCCCTCCATCCCTCCATCCCTCCATCCCTCCATCCAACCATGGCTCTCTCCAAGCATCCAAACCACCGAGGCCATGAACCAGCCACAAACTCATCTCTCTGTCCACCAAGCGACCCAACCCTCCATCAATGCACTCGGTCACCCAATCCATCCAGCCCTCCAGCCACCCAATCATCCATCCATCCACCCATCCATCCATCCACCCATCCATCCATCCATCCATCCATCCATCCATCCATCCCCCCATCCCCCAGCCTCCCATGCACCCGTACCTCCAGCCGTGCCCCACTCAGCACCCAACACCTATTCCCATTTCCCACAAGGCCCAAGGCACCAGCACGGGCCCTGTCCCAGCGCCTGCCCTCATCCAAACCCAGCGCCCAAAGGGAACACGGATGGAGCCCACAGACGCCCTCACCTGTGACAGCGTCGGTGGAGACGGGGCCCAGGCGCTTCCGACCCCACACCCCGTACAGGTTGAACTTGTAGCGCCGCGACGGGGACAGCCCCACCACGCTCACCGTGCGCGAGCCACCGGCCACGGGCAACACCTGCGCCTGCCCTTGCGCATCCTTGTACTGCACCGTGAAGGAGTCAAAGGTGCCCTCGGGGACGCTCCACTCCAGCTGCACGGAGTCAGAGGTGACCTGGGAGGCCGTGAGCTCGCCCAGGATCGGCTGCGATGGTGGCTCCTCTGATGGCAGTTCCTCCGATAGCGGGGCTGAGGCATCGAAGGAGAGGCACAAAGTAGGGTACACAGGGGAACATCCATCCTTCCAACCATCCACCCATCAATGAACTCTGCCAACCATCCAACCAGCAATCCATCCCATCATGGATCGGTACGCCATTTGCCAGTCTCGCCAGCCAGCCGGTGCCAAAGTTCTTCCTCAATTAGATCACTCATCCATCCATCAGCGTCTTTCATCATCCCCCCATTGTCTTCCCATCCGCCCAACCACCACTGATCCACCCACCCACCCCCCATCCATCTCTCCTCCCATTTCACCCCAGTTTAGACCACAAGCCCCCTCACCCATCTCTTTAGCTTTCCATATCCAGGTCCATCCACGGAACCAGCCAGCCGTTCAGCTACCCAGTCATTTCATCAGCCCCCATCCCACCACCCACTCAACCTGCTGTCTGTATGTCCGTACAACCACCGGCCCATCCATCCATTCCCAGTTCCAATCGTCCTACCATCCATTTCCCAGTGCACCGCTACCCTTCCCTCACTCCTTGATTTCCCCTACTCATCCATCCATCCATCATCCATCCATCATCCATCCATCATCCATCCACCCACCCACCAAACCACTCATTCCTCCAGTCCAGCCTCCCTCCCTCCGTTCCACTCTCCGACCTTGCACGGGCCCTTCCCTCCCTCCCTCCCCAGGTCAATGCCCAAGGGATCTTCCCACTCAATGGGCTCCAGCCCCACAGCAACCAGGGCCCACAGGGGTCACAGACGGGGCCCGCAGATGTCCTCACCTGTGACAGCGTCGGTGGAGACGGGGCCCAGGCGCTTCCGACCCCACACCCCGTACAGGTTGAACTTGTAGCGCCGCGACGGGGACAGCCCCACCACGCTCACCGTGCGCGAGCCACCGGCCACGGGCAACACCTGCGCCTGCCCTTGCGCATCCTTGTACTGCACCGTGAAGGAGTCAAAGGTGCCCTCGGGGACGCTCCACTCCAGCTGCACGGAGTCAGAGGTGACCTGGGAGGCCGTGAGCTCGCCCAGGATCGGCTGGGGTGGTGGCTCCTCCTCTTGTGGGGCTGGGGCTGCAGTCGAGAGAGCACAGTGCAGGGCATAAAATTCCACGAGCCCGTCCATCCATCCAGAAACCAAGCACCATCCAGCCAATGCTCTCTCCATCCTTCAGGCAATCACTTATCATCCACCCATCCATCCAAGCCCCATCCATCGAGCTGATCCTCCAAACACCAACCAACCCAACCACCCACCCAAACACACATCCAGCTCTCCACCTCCTTCTCCATGCACCCACCCACGCCTCCAGCCCTCCCATCACCCATTTCCCAGCTCATCAGCCATCCATCCATCCGTACGTCCACCCATCGTCCCTTTTTCCTTCCGTCACTCCTTGAATCCATTCCTCCCTCAAACCATCCAAACACCTAAACATTCATTTCTTCCAGCAGCTACCATCCATCCCTCTGTCCCTCCATCCCTCCATCCCTCCATCCCTCCATCCAACCATGGCTCTCTCCAAGCATCCAAACCACTGAGGCCATGAACCAGCCACAAACTCATCTCTCTGTCCACCAAGCGACCCAACCCTCCATCAATGCACTCGGTCACCCAATCCATCCAGCCCTCCAGCCACCCAATCATCCACCCATCCATCCACCCATCCATCCACCCATCCATCCATCCATCCATCCACCCATCCATCCATCCAACCACCCATCCATCCATCCATCCATCATCCATCCATCCACCCATCCATCCACCCATCCATCATCCATCCGTTATTTCATGTATCCACTCAAAAATCCGTCCACCCCCTCAACCACCCACCCATCCACTCAACCAACCAACCAAACCTCCATCCATCCACCCATCCATCCATCCATCCATCCATCCATCCATCCATCCCCCCATCCCCCAGCCTCCCATGCACCCGTACCTCCAGCCGTGCCCCACTCAGCACCCAACACCTATTCCCATTTCCCACAAGGCCCAAGGCACCAGCACGGGCCCTGTCCCAGCGCCTGCCCTCATCCAAACCCAGCGCCCAAAGGGAACACGGATGGAGCCCACAGACGCCCTCACCTGTGACAGCGTCGGTGGAGACGGGGCCCAGGCGCTTCCGACCCCACACCCCGTACAGGTTGAACTTGTAGCGCCGCGACGGGGACAGCCCCACCACGCTCACCGTGCGCGAGCCACCGGCCACGGGCAGCACTTGCGCCTGCCCTTGCGCATCCCTGTACTGCACCGTGAAGGAGTCAAAGGTGCCCTCGGGGACGCTCCACTCCAGCTGCACGGAGTCAGAGGTGACCTGGGAGGCCGTGAGCTCGCCCAGGATCGGCTGGGGTGGTGGCTCCTCCTCTTGTGGGGCTGGGGCTGCAGTCGAGAGAACACAGTGCAGGCCATAAACATCCATGGCTCTGTCCCAGCGGCCATCCATCCTTTTTTCTACCCAACCGTTCATCCATCATCCACGCATACACTCACCTCATCATCCCTACACTCATCTGTTACCCCAAGCACCCACCCACCCCTTCTTCCAGCCGTCCTCCACACCGCTCCTCCCATCAGCCTTCCAACCACCCACACAGGCATCCTTCCGCTCACCATCTCTCTGTCCATTCACCCACCGAATCCTCCAAGCACCGCCCAAAGCACCCAAACAAACACCTTACCGGCCACCTAGCTACTCAGTAAGGCAGCTCTTTGGTCACCCACCATGTCAGCCATTCATTCACCCACGTGGTCATCACTCTCTTCATCCACCCACCAGGCCCTTTCCCAACCTGGCCATCCAACCCTCTCTCCCTCCCTTTCCCCGTCCAACCCGCCATGCCTCCATCCACCCAATCAACCACGTTTCCATGCACCATCCCAGCCTACGTCCCATGAATCCATTCCTCTGCCCAACCATCCTGTCACTCATGATCCATCAAAACACCCATCTCTCCAGGCAGCCATCCCTTCAGATGTCTATCCATCCAATCAACCGATTCACCACCCACCCACCCATCCATTCCTCCAAACCAGCCTCCCTCCCTCCATTCCACTCTCCGACCTTGCACGGGCCCTTCCCTCCCTCCCTCCCCAGGTCAATGCCCAAGGGATCTTCCCACTCAACGGGCTCCAGCCCCACAGCAACCAGGGCCCACAGGGGTCACAGACGGGGCCCGCAGATGTCCTCACCTGTGACAGCGTCGGTGGAGACGGGGCCCAGGCGCTTCCGACCCCACACCCCGTACAGGTTGAACTTGTAGCGCCGCGACGGGGACAGCCCCACCACGCTCACCGTGCGCGAGCCACCGGCCACGGGCAACACCTGCGCCTGCCCTTGCGCATCCCTGTACTGCACCGTGAAGGAGTCAAAGGTGCCCTCGGGGACGCTCCACTCCAGCTGCACGGAGTCAGAGGTGACCTGGGAGGCCGTGAGCTCGCCCAGGATCGGCTGGGGTGGTGGCTCCTCCTCTTGTGGGGCTGGGGCTGCAGTCGAGAGAGCACAATGCAGGGCATAAAATTCCACGAGCCCGTCCATCCATCCAGAAACCAAG
This sequence comes from Nipponia nippon, assembly GCF_047370975.1. Taxonomy (NCBI): domain Eukaryota; kingdom Metazoa; phylum Chordata; class Aves; order Pelecaniformes; family Threskiornithidae; genus Nipponia; species Nipponia nippon. The sequence goes on from NW_028262370.1 coordinate 497,433, forward strand.
CACCATCCAGCCAATGCTCTCTCCATCCTTCAGGCAATCACTTATCATCCACCCATCCATCCAAGCCCCATCCATCGAGCTGATCCTCCAAACACCAACCAGCCCACCCACCCACCCAAACACACATCCAGCTCTCCACCTCCTTCTCCATGCACCCACCCACGCCTCCAGCCCTCCCATCACCCATTTCCCAGCTCATCAGCCATCCGTCCGTCCGTCCGTCCACCCATCGTCCCTTTTTCCTTCCCTCATTCTTTGAATCCATTCCTCCCTCAAACCATCCAAACACCTAAACATTCATTTCTTCCAGCAGCTACCATCCATCCCTCTGTCCCTCCATCCCTCCATCCCTCCATCCAACCATGGCTCTCTCCAAGCATCGAAACCACCGAGGCCATGAACCAGCCACAAACTCATCTCTCTGTCCACCAAGCGACCCAACCCTCCATCAATGCACTCGGTCACCCAATCCATCCAGCCCTCCAGCCACCCAATCATCCACCCACCCATCCACCCATCCATCCATCCACCCATCCATCCACCCATCCACCCATCCATCCATCCATCCTCCATCCGTTATTTCATGTATCCACTCAAAAATCCGTCCACCCCCTCAACCACCCACCCATCCACTCAACCAACCAACCAAACCTCCATCCATCCATCCCCCCATCCCCCCATCCCCCAGCCTCCCATGCACCCGTACCTCCAGCCATGCCCCACTCAGCACCCAACACCTATTCCCATTTCCCACAAGGCCCAAGGCACCAGCACGGGCCCTGTCCCAGCGCCTGCCCTCATCCAAACCCAGCGCCCAAAGGGAACACGGATGGAGCCCACAGACGCCCTCACCTGTGACAGCGTCGGTGGAGATGGGGCCCAGGCGCTTCCGACCCCACACCCCGTACAGGTTGAACTTGTAGCGCCGCGACGGGGACAGACCTGGCACGCTCACCGTGCGCGAGCCACCGGCCACGGGCAACACCTGCGCCTGCCCTTGCGCATCCCTGTACTGCACCGTGAAGGAGTCAAAGGTGCCCTCGGGGACGCTCCACTCCAGCTGCACGGAGTCAGAGGTGACCTGGGAGGCCGTGAGCTCGCCCAGGATCGGCTGGGGTGGTGGCTCCTCCTCTTGTGGGGCTGGGGCTGCAGTCGAGAGAACACAGTGCAGGCCATAAAATTCCACGAGCCCGTCCATCCATCCAGAAACCAAGCACCATCCAGCCAATGCTCTCTCCATCCTTCAGGCAATCACTTATCATCCACCCATCCATCCAAGCCCCATCCATCGAGCTGATCCTCCAAACACCAACCAACCCAACCACCCACCCAAACACACATCCAGCTCTCCACCTCCTTCTCCATGCACCCACCCACGCCTCCAGCCCTCCCATCACCCATTTCCCAGGAACAATCCTCCACCATCACGGCAGCCAGCCAATCCCCTGGCTTTCCATCCACTTCTTCCTTCAGTTGGCTCTTTAATCTCGCCCTCCGTTCAATCACCCAACCAGCAAACCCCTCACTTCATCCTCCAAACAAACAACCACCTCCCCCAACACCCCTCCACCTATCCACCCTTCCGCCCTTCCATCCAACCACCCACCTATCAACTCCTTTCAGCCACTCCGGCCACGAACCAGCCACAAACTCCACCGCCCTCCATCTCTCCAGCCAGCAGCCGAGCCAACCATCCATCCATGCATTCCTTCAGCCAGCCTTCCCTTCATCCACCCACCCCTCCCGCCATCCCACAAGTGTCCAGCTCGCCGTGCACTCAACAACCCCCGTCTTCTCCTAGCCATCCTTCCGCTCCTAAATCCACCCGTCCACGCTTCGCTCCAGACACCCATCCAACCATTCAATCAACCATCCCGTCCACGAAGCACCCACACACTCAGCTCATCAGCCATCCATCCGTCCGTCCGTCCGTCCGTCCACCCATCGTCCCTTTTTCCTTCCGTCACTCCTTGAATCCATTCCTCCCTCAAACCATCCAAACACCTAAACATTCATTTCATCCAGCAGCTACCATCCATCCCTCTGTCCCTCCATCCCTCCATCCAACCATGGCTCTCTCCAAGCATCGAAACCACCGAGGCCATGAACCAGCCACAAACTCATCTCTCTGTCCACCAAGCGACCCAACCCTCCATCAATGCACTCGGTCACCCAATCCATCCAGCCCTCCAGCCACCCAATCATCCATCCATCCATCCACCCATCCATCCATATCCATCTATACATCCATCCATCCATCCACCCATCCATCCATCCATCCATCCATCCATCCATCATCCATCCGTTATTTCATGTATCCACTCAAAAATCCGTCCACCCCCTCAACCACCCACCCATCCACTCAACCAACCAACCAAACCTCCATCCATCCATCCATCCATCCATCCATCCATCCATCCATCCATCCATTCGATCAACCATTCCATCCATCCATCCCCCCATCCCCCAGCCTCCCATGCACCCGTACCTCCAGCCGTGCCCCACTCAGCACCCAACACCTATTCCCATTTCCCACAAGGCCCAAGGCACCAGCACGGGCCCTGTCCCAGCGCCTGCCCTCATCCAAACCCAGCGCCCAAAGGGAACACGGATGGAGCCCACAGACGCCCTCACCTGTGACAGCATCGGTGGAGATGGGGCCCAGGCGCTTCCGACCCCACACCCCGTACAGGTTGAACTTGTAGTGCCGCGACGGGGACAGCCCCACCACGCTCACCGTGCGCGAGCCACCGGCCACGGGCAACACCTGCGCCTGCCCTTGCGCATCCCTGTACTGCACCGTGAAGGAGTCAAAGGTGCCCTCGGGGACGCTCCACTCCAGCTGCACAGAGTCAGAGGTGACCTGGGAGGCTGTGAGCTCGCCCAGGATTGGCTGCGATGGTGGTTCCTCCTCTTGTGGGGCTGGGGCTGCAGTCGAGAGAGCACAATGCAGGGCATAAAATTCCATGAGCCCGTCCATCCATCCATCCATCCAGAAACCAGATATTAATCCATGCAGTGCTCTCTCCATCCTTCCTGCAATCAATTATCATCCACCCACCCATCCATCCATCCATGCACCCATCCATCCAAGTCCCATCCATCGAGCTGATCCTCCACCCACCCACCCAAGCACACATCCAGCTCTCCACCTCCTTCTCCATGCACCCACCCACGCCTCCAGCCCTCCCATCACCCATTTCCCAGGAACAACCCTCCCACCATCACAGCAGGCATTCAACCAGTCACCAGCCATTAACTGCGCCATTTGCCACCCCACCAGTTTGCCCACTTATCCCTCTGCTTCTTATCAACGCATTCATCCCTCCACCAATCCGTCTGTCCATTCATAGCATCACAGACTAGAATCACAGAATGGTTAAGGTTGGAAAAGACACTTAAGACCATCAAGTCCAACCGTTAACCCAGCACTGCCAAGCCCACCACTGAACCATGTCCCCAAGCACCACGTCTACCCGGCTTTTAAATCCCTCCAGGGATGGGGACGCAGCCCCTGCCCTGGGCAGCCTGGGCCAGGGCCTGACAGCCCTTTCGGGGAAGAAGTTTTTCCCAATACCCAACCTAACCCTGCCCTGGCGCAGCTTGGGGCCGTTCCCTCTCGTTCCATCGCTTGTGACTGGGGAGAAGAGACCGACCCCCCCGGCTCCAGCCTCCTTTCAGGCAGTTGCAGAAAGCGATGAGGGCTCCCCTCAGCCTCCTCTTCTCCAGGCTGAGCCCCCCCAGCTCCCCCAGCCGCTCCTCCCCAGCCTTGGGCTCCAGCCCCTGCCCCAGCCTCGCTGCCCTGCTCTGGCCACGCTCCAGCCCCTCCATGGCCTTCTTGGGGTGAGGGGCCCAGCGCTGAGCACAGCATTCGAGGGGCGGCCTCACCAGTGCCCAGCACAGGGGCACCATCACCTCCCTGCTCCTGCTGGCCACACTGTTCCTGACACAAGCCAGGATGCCACTGGCCCTCTTGGCCACCTGGGCACACTGCTGGCTCATGTTCAGCGGCTGTCGACCAGCACCCCCAGGCCCTTTCCCGCCGGGCAGCTCCCAGCCGCTCCTCCCCACACCTGCAGCGGTGCCTGGGGTCGTTGTGCCCCAAGTGCAGGACCCGGCCCTGAGCCTTGTTGCCCCTCACCCCGTGGCCTGGGCCCATCGCCCCAGCCTGGCCAGGGCCCTCTGCAGAGCCTCCCTGCCCCCCAGCAGATCAACGCTCCCGCCCGACTGGGTGTCGTCTGCAAACTGGCTGAGGGTGCCCTCGATCCCCTCCTCCAGATCATCCATAAAGACATTGAACAGAACTGGCCCCAGTACTGAGCCCTGGGGAACACCACTGGCTGTCCGTCTGTCCGTCCTTCTCAGCATCCATGCTTCCATCTCGAGGACCGTTACTTCAGGCACCCCTCCATCCATTCTTCTCCCTACCTCTCCATGCAAGCATTCAGCCATGGATCTCACCCTCGGGGCAGCCGTGCTGCCAAACATCCACCCAGCCACTCATCTGCCCAGCCACATTCTCCTCTCCATTTGCCCAGGAATCCGCCCGTCCTCCAAGACGGCATCCATTCAACCAGGCCGTTATTCACCCCCCCACCCCTCTCTCTTGCCTGCTCCCATCCCTTTGTCCATCCAACAGGCAACACCCCAGAGCTGTCCCCGCTGTCCCACCTCCTGCCACACTCCAAACCCAGCGCCCAAAGGGGACATGGAAGGAACCCGCAGACGCCCTCACCTGTGACAGCGTCGGTGGAGACGGGGCCCAGGCGCTTCCGACCCCACACCCCGTACAGGTTGAACTTGTAGCGCCGCGACGGGGACAGCCCCACCACGCTCACCGTGCGCGAGCCACTGGCCACGGGCAACACCTGCGCCTGCCCTTGCGCATCCCTGTACTGCACCGTGAAGGAGTCAAAGGTGCCCTCGGGGACGCTCCACTCCAGCTGCACGGAGTCAGAGGTGACCTGGGAGGCTGTGAGCTCGCCCAGGATTGGCTGCGATGGCGGTTCCTCCTTTGGTGGTGCCGGGGCTGCAATGGGGACAGCACAATGCAGGACACTCTGGGGACAGACATCCCTCTCTCTCTCCCTCCTTCCCTCACTCCATCCCTCCATCAGTCTATCTGCCTGTCTGTCCATCCATCTAATCACCCACCCATCACTCAACTCACCCAACCACCTCCCCTTCCATCCTTTTCCCATTCTTCCAGCTGTTTCTCTGCCCATCCACTTGTCCATCCCGTTATCCCTTCGTCAGGGAATTCAGGCAGCCAGCCTGCAAGAAATCTGTCCTTCCATCCATCTGTCCATCCCTCTATCCATCCATGTGTCTTCCCACCCATCCACGCTTCCTTCCATCCTGTCACCCATCACCTTGCCATGACCATTCTCCCTCACGTCCGTTCATGGATCCATGAACCCAACTGCCCAAGCAGGAGCCCATCCATCCATTCATTCAGTAAACCGCCCAGTTATTCACCCGACCACCCATGCTTCCATCCATCCCTGCTGCCAGCCATCCATCTATCCAGCCATCCATCAGTCCACCCAATCATTTTTCCAGCCACTCATCCAAAAATCCCATCCATCCATCAATCCATCCCTCCATCCAATCCCATCCATCCATCCACCCATTCCCATCCATCCATCCTTCCCCATCCATCCACCCATCCAATCCCAACCATCCATTCATCCTCCATCCATCCCTCCATCCAATCCAATGCATCCGTCTATCCTTCCCCGTCCATCCATCCATCCATCCATCCATCCATCCATCCATCCAATCCCAACAATCCATCCATCCTCCATCCATCCATCCCTCCACCCATCATCATCATCCATCCACCCATCCAATCCCAACCATCCCTTCACTTACCTACCATCCAATCAACCACCCTCACACTCCTCCGATCCGCCCCCCTTCCATACAAACATCCCTCCAGCTCTCTGACCTCGCACACACCCACGCCCACCACCAAATCAAGGGCCAGAAGCTCCTCCCATATCCCTCAAGGTCAAAGGACCTGCCAAGGCTCCTGACTTCACTCCAAACCCAGCGCCCGCAGAGGACACAGGTGGTACCCAGAGATACCCTCACCTGTGAGGGCATCAGTGGAGATAAGACCAATCCGTTTCCGACCCCACACCCCGTACAGGTTGAACTTGTAGCGCCGCGACGGGGACAGCCCCGGCACGGTCACCGTGCGGGATCCACCATCAACTGCAAGTGCCTGAGGTTGGCCTTGGGCATCCCTGTACTGCACCGTGAAGGAGTCAAAGGTGCCCTCAAGGACGCTCCACTCCAGCTGGATGGAATGAGGGGTGACCTGGGAGACCGTGAGCCCGCCCAGGCGGGGCCGAAGTGGTGGTTCCTCCGATGGCGGGGCCGGCACTGCAATGGAGATGGCACAAAGTAGAACATGAAGATCCACCCTCCCATGCATCCTTCTGCTGAACCATCTGTTCGCCCACCCGTCTGATCATGCACCCTTCAATCCGAGCACCCAACCATCCACCCATCCTCCTGTTGAGCCAACTGGGTGTCCACCCATCCGTCCAATCATCCATTCATTCTGTTCTTTGTCTGTTGTTCCATCCATCAGTCCACTTATCTGTCTCTCCGTTCATTTGTCCATTCAAGGATCCAGGCTTCCATCCATTCAATGACCTGTTTTTCCACTCATTTTTCCTTACATCAATCTTTGAATTCACCTACCCACCCTCCCACCCATCCATCCATCTTTCCATCCATCAAACCATTGTCCATCCATCCTTCCATCCATCCATCCATCCACCCACCCACCCCAACCATCCACCCACCGACCCATCCAACCACAATAGAATCATAGAACCATAGAGTTGTTTAGGTTGGAAAAGATCTTTAAGATCATCAAGTCCAGCCGTTAACCCAGCACTGCCAAGCCCACCACTAAACCATGTCTCCAAGCACCACATCTCCCCGGCTCTTGAATCCCTCCAGGGATGGGGACTCAGCCCTGCCCTGGGCAGCCTGGGCCAGGGCCTGACAGCCCTTTCGGGGAAGAAGTTTTTCCCAATATCCAACGTAACCCTGCCCTGGCGCAGCTTGAGGCCGTTCCCTCTCGTTCCATCGCTTGTGACTGGGGAGAAGAGACCGACCCCCCCCGGCTCCAGCCTCCTTTCAGGCAGTTGCAGAGAGCGATGAGGGCTCCCCTCAGCCTCCTCTTCTCCAGGCTGAGCCCCCCCAGCTCCCCCAGCCGCTCCTCCCCAGCCTTGGGCTCCAGCCCCTGCCCCAGCCTCGCTGCCCTGCTCTGGCCACGCTCCAGCCCCTCCATGGCCGCCTTGGGGTGAGGGGCCCAGCGCTGAGCACAGCATTCGAGGGGCGGCCTCACCAGTGCCCAGCACAGGGGCACCATCACCTCCCTGCTCCTGCTGGCCACACTATTCCTGACACAAGCCAGGATGCCACTGGCCCTCTTGGCCACCTGGGCACACTGCTGGCTCATGTTCAGCGGCTGTCGACCAGCACCCCCAGGCCCTTTCCCGCCGGGCAGCTCCCAGCCGCTCCTCCCCACGCCTGCAGCGGTGCCTGGGGTTGTTGTGCCCCAAGTGCAGGACCCGGTCCTGAGCCTTGTTGCCCCTCACCCAGTGGCCTGGGCCCATCGCCCCAGCCTGGCCAGGGCCCTCTGCAGAGCCTCCCTGCCCCCCAGCAGATCAACGCTCCCGCCCAACTGGGTGTCGTCTGCAAACTTCCATCCATCCATCCATCCATCCATCCATCCATCCATCCATCCACCCAGCCATCCCACCCACCCACCCACCCATCCACCATCCATCCCCAACTTGTCTACCAAGAGCAGTTGAGCCTGAACACCTGGGTCCCTCCCAGTGCTGCCCTGCACCGTCTGATGGTACCTGCTTTGGCTACAGCACCTTGGGGCTCAGTCAGCTCCATCTCATACATGTGCTCCCAGTCCAGCGGGGGCTCATCGGTGCCACCTACCCCTGCACCCAAAAGAGGAGTGGGTGGTTATGGGATGTCCCCATGCAATGTTGTCCCTGTCTCCATTCCCATCACCCACCTGCCGTCACCAGGAATGTGTAGGACTTGGAGACGTGCCCCCGCACCACGCCGTGCACCTCCACCCGGTACATGGCCCCCGGCACCAGCCCTGGCACCCGGGCAACCGCCGTGTCCCCTGGCACCTGTAGCTCCCCCTCGGCCCCCTCCGGCTCTTCCAGGAGCCGGTAACGGATCACCACAGTCTCCGCGTGGCCCCGCAGCCCATCCAGGTCCACCAGAGCCTCGCCAGCGGCCCCCGGCATCAACTGGGGCTTGGGGTGGGGGATCTGGCGGAGGAGCTGGCGACGCAATGGGGCTGGGCTGCGGCGCAGAAGGTAAGAGAGGATGGCACGGGCCACCGCCGGCACCGTTTGGTTGCCCCGGAGGGGAAAGTTTGTAGCCCGGAGGTGGCTCTCCAGGCGCTGCAGCAAGGAGCCATTGTAGGAGGAGAGTTTGGCCCCCAGGTCATGCAGGGATGGGCCACCCGGGAGCACGGGGGACAGTGGGGATGCTGGGGACACTGGGGACCATGGAGACGGAGGTGATACAGGGGACTGTGGTGATGCTGGGGACTGTGGAGGTGCAGGTGACCTTGGGGACGCTGGGGATGCTGGTGCCTCTGGGGACCTTGGGGACACTGGTGACCCCGGGGATTCTGGGGATGCCGGAGGCTCTGGTGACACTGGGGACCTCGGGGATGCTGGGGACCCTGGGGACCCTCGAGATACTGGGGACACTGGAAACCTTGGAGATGCTGGGGATGCTGGTGACCCCAAAGACCCTGGTGACCCCAAGGATGCATCCGGTGACACTGGTGATGCCGGTGATCCCAGGGACCCTGGTGACCCCGGGGATGCTGGTGACACTGGGGACCTTGGGGATGCCGGAGACCCTCGGGTTGATGGTGACGCTGGGGCCACTGGTGATGCCGGGGACCCCAGGGAACCCTGAGGGGACCCTGGGGACCCCCCGTGGGTGGGCAGAGTCTGGGCAAGCGCTGCGAGAGCAAAGGGGACCAGGGTCATCAACCTGTCCCCAAAACTCCCCGTCTGCCAGAGCCCAGGGACCCACAGGGGGGACACGGGGATGGATGGACACAGGAAGGGACAGGGACAGACGGACGCATAGGGACAGACACCCATGGGGATAGACTGGGGACACCCAGACTCATGGGAACAGACTGGGACAGGTGGACTGTCGGGGACAGACTGGGGACATCCAGACCCAGGCAACAGAGGGACGCATGGGGAAGCATCAGGAGATGTGGGGACATGTGGAGCCATGGGGACAGACGGACCCATGGCGACACATGAGTCCATAGGGACACATGAGCCCATGGAGACACACGGACCCATGGGGACACACAGACCCATGGGGACACATGAGCCCATGGGGACACACGGACCCGTGGGGACACACGGTGACAGACGCAGATAGACGGGCCCAAGGGGACACACGGACCCATAGGGACAGACTGGTGACACACAGACCCACCAGGACAGACAGATGCATGTGGACCTGCAGAGCCATGGGGACACTCGGACATGTGGGGACAGACAGAGGCTGCAGGCACCATCCCTGTCCCAATGCCCATCCCAGTCCCTGTCCCCATGCGAGTCCCTGTCCCCATCCCTGTGGCCGTGCCATCCCCATCCCTGTGCCATCCCCATGCTTGTCACCATCCCGTCCCTGTCCCCATGTCCGTGCTGTCCTCATCCCCATGCTTGCATCATCCCTGTCCCCATGCTGTCCATGCTGTCCCCATCCCTGTCCGCATGACAGCCCTGTCCCCTTGCCTGTGACACTATGCCATCACTGTCCCCATCCCCGTCCGTGTCCCCATGCTGTCCATGCTGTCCCCATCCCTGTCCCCGCACCCATGACCATGCCATCACCGTCCCCTACCCCATCCGTGTGCCATCCCCACCCCTGTCCCCGTGCCCACACCCATTGCCATCCCCACGATGACCCCGTGCCCGTCCCCTCGCAGTCCCCATGCTGAGCGGGTGACACGTACGGGTGCGGACGCGCAGGGTGCCGGGCGCCCCGAGGTGCTGCTCTCGCTGGGCCTGGATGAAGAGCTCGAAGGTGTGGCCGGGTGCCAGCCCTGTCACCTCGAAGGTGACAGCGGAGCCGGGTAGCTCATGGGTGGTCATTGCTGCTGGCTCATCCTGGGGACAAGGGACATATGCCAAGGACACGCTGGGGACACCACGGTGGCACCTGGCCCTGAGTCAGGCAGCAGGCAGGTGGCCAGAGCCAAGAGCTTCTCTCAGGGCTGGGGGACACGGGGACACACTGAGGACGCGTTGGAGACAGCTAAGGAGGGACACGCTGGGGACAGTGTGGTGAGGACACCTCCTCATCCCTGAGCCAGGCAGGAGGCAGGTGGCTGCAGCCAATGGCTTGTCCTGGGGCTGGGGGACATGTTGGGGACACACTAGGGACATATTGGGGACATCACGGTGGGGACACGTCCTGGTCCCTACAGCAAGGCTGCAGGCAGGTGGCAGCAGGCAGGTGGCAGCAGGCAGGTGGCTCATCCTGGGGACAGGGGACATGTTGGGGACACTGGGGAAACCATGCTGGGGACACAGCCCTGCCCCCAGGCTAGGTAGCAGGAGGGTGGCCACAGCTGCTGGCTCATCCTGGGGACAAGGGACGCATTGGGGACACCATGGGGGGACACGTCCCTAAGCCAGGCAGCAGATGGGTGACACCACCACGGCTCATCCTGGGGACAAGGGACACACTGGGGAGATGTCCCCATCCCCGAGTTAGGCAGCAGGAGGTGGCCTGACCACTGGCTTGCTCTGGGGACAACAGGCACACTGGGGACATGTTGGGGACACCACAGGGACACCCTTATGGTGTCCCCCAGTGGGGCAGCAGCAGGTGGCCACGGATGCCACCTCATCCTGGGGATGAAGGCCATGTTGGGGCCATATCAGGACCCCCACACTGGGGTCACCATGGCACTGGGGACCTGTCCCCACCCCTGTCCCCATCCCCAGCTCACCAGGGGGATGAGGGCCACCTGGTAGCCGTCCACCGGCATGGGGGGGCGGGGCCAGGTCACACGGAAGGACGTCTGGTTGCGGGTGGCCAAGCGCGGAGTCACCGAGGGGATCTCTGCAGGGACACGGCCCCATCAGTGGGTGCCACTGCGGGGACACTCTGGGGGATGGGGACACCCTGGGGACACCTTGAGGACACCCTGGGGACACCACGGGATGGGGCACCCATGGGATGGAGACACCCTGGGGACACCACAGGGACATCACGGGACAGGACATCCTTGAGACATCATGGGGACACCATGGGATGGGGACACTGTGGGGACATGGAGGGGACACCCAAGGAACAAGGCCACCCAAGCCGTGGGGACACCAGGATATGGGGCACCCACAGGACAGGGACACCACAGGGACACTCAGGGCCAGGGCACTGGGGGTGCTGGGAGGACTGGGAGAGCACTGGAGGACACCAGGGGACACTGGGGGAAATACCAAGGTGGCATCAGGGTCCACCATAGCTGGGGGGGGACAGGAGGGGAGGCACTGGGAGCACTGGGATGGGGACACTGGGGGGAGCACCAGGGACCCACAGGAACACTTGGGGACCCTTGGGGACACTTGGGGACAGGTGGGGACGTACCAAGGTGGTATCGGGGCTCACTACGGCTGGGGAGGGAGGTCGGGGGTCACTGGGAGCACTGGGATGGGGACCCATGGGGACCCGTGGGGAAACTCAGGGACCCTTGGGGACATTTGGGGTCACTCGGGGACACCTGGGGACCTACCAAGGTGGCATCAGGGCTCACTACAGCCAAAGAGGGAGGTGGGGGTCACTGGGAGCACTGAGATGGGGACACTGGGGGGACCCCTGGCAACCCTTGGGGACACTCAGGGATACCAGGGGAGCACTGGGGACACTTGAGGACATTTAGGGACAAACCGAGGTGGCGTCAGGGCCCACTATGGCCGAGGAAGGAGGTGGGGGGGCACTGGGAGCACTGGGATGGGGACCCCTGGGGGAACACTAGGGACCCCTGGGGACACTCAGGGACACTCGGGGATCCTTGGGGACAGGCAGGGACCCCTGAGGACACTCAGGGACCCTTGGGGACAGGTGGGGACCCTGGGGGACCCTGGGGGACATACCGAGGGCGCAGCGGGGCCCGCCGCGGCCGGGGGGACAGGCGGGGGTGGCGCAGTGGGGGCCGGTGAAGCCGGGGAAGCAGTGGCAGCGACCCCCGCGACATCGTCCTTGGTCACTGCAGCCTTGGGGACAGGGGGGTGGGGGGGGACAGGGGGGTGGGGGGAGGGGCGGGGGGGGAGGGGCAGCCGCAGCCGTCCCCGCCGGGGGGGGCACAGAGCTCCCGAGCCAGCGTGCGTCCTGCAGGGACGGGAGGGACATGGGGGTGACAAGGCCCCATGGCCCCCCGTGTCCCCCCCTCGATGTCCCTCATATGCCCCATGTCCCCCCGACCCTCCATGTCCCCCCCATGTCCCCACGTCCCCCTATGTCCCCCCCAATGTCCCCATGACCCTCATGTCCCCCCATCCCCCCAAACACCCCATGTCCCCCCATGACCTCCCCATGTCCCCCCATGTCCCCCCACACCCCCCATGTCCTCCCAAAGACCCCCCCTCACCCCACAACTTTCATCTCCCCTCCATGTCCCAATGTCACCCCGTTTCCCTCCATATCCCCCCACATCCCCCACATGTCCCATGTCCCCCATATGGCCCAAGTCCCCCATACGTCCCCATGTCCCCCCACATCTCCCCATATGCTCCATGTCCCCTCCTGTCCCTCCATATCCCCATGTCCCCATGTTCCCCCACGTCCCCTCACATGTCCCCACGTCCCCCCACATGTCCCCCCACATCCCCCCCATGTCCCCACATCCCCCCACGTACCGGTGCCGGCCTGGGGTCCCTGGCTGTCCCCACACTGTCCCTGCAGCGCCCGCACTTGTCCCTCCAGCTCCCGCAGGCGCCCCAGGATGGCCACCAGCGCCGCCGCCCCGCAGGGGGGACCCGGGGGGGACCCGGGCGGGGTCCCCGCCCCCCCCCGCAGTGCCAGCGTCAGCAGCAGCAGGGGCAGCCCCGGGGTCATGGTCCTGCAAGGAGGGGACGGATGGCACCTGTGGGGACACCCATGGGGACACCCATGGGGGACATCCACAGGGGCGCACGGACACCCATAGGGGACACCCGTGGGGACACCCGGACATGGATAGGGGACATCCACAGGAACGCATGGACACCCATAGGGACACACGGACATCATGGGGACACAGAGATATTGTAGGGGACACCCACAGGGACACCCAGAGGACACACTGACATCGTAGGGGACACACGGGGGACAGAGGAACACCCATGGGGGACACACAGACACCCGTGGGGACACATAGGGACACACGGGCATCATAGGGGACACACAGGGGACAGAGGGACATCCTGGGGGACACCTGGGCACCTGTGGGGGATACACAGGGGACACATGGACACCCACAGGGGACATCATGGGGGTCACATGGACACCCGTGGGGACACACAGGGGACACCCGGACATCAGGAAGGGGCACCCAGGGGACACAGGGACACCTATGGGGGACACACGGACACCGACACAAACACCCAGGGGACACCCAGGGGACACATGGACATCGTGAAGGGGCACCCACGGGGGACACAGGGACACCCACGGGGACACCCAGGGGACACACGGACATTGTGAAGGGGCACCCAGGGGACATGGGGACACCCAGGGGACACACGGACATCATGGGGAGGACATGGACACCCATGGGGGACACCCAGGGGACACCCAGGGGACACAGGGACATCATGGGGGGGGACAGACACCTGTGGGGACATCAGCGGGGACACACGGACACCTGGGGGACACCCAGGGGACACAAGGACATCGTGAAGGGGCACCCAGGGGACACAGGGACACCCATGGGGACATCCAGAGGACACACGGACATCATGGGGGGGACAGACACCCATGGGGACACCAGCGGGGACACACGGACAGCCACACGGACACCCAGGGGACACATGGACACCTGTGGGGACACACAGACACCATGACTCATGGCACCTACTCAAGACCCTTGTGTGGCCCTGGCACCAGTGCACCCAGTAACACCAGTAACCTCCCCAGTTACCCCCCAGTTCTCACTAACTTCAGTAGCTTCATCCCCCCCAGTCCCCAATGACACCAGTAGCCCCCCAGTAACCCCCCAGTAACCTCACTCTCCAGCAACTCCAGCAGCACCAGTAACTCCAGTAATCCCCAGTCTCCAGTAACATCAGAAATGCCAGCACCTCCAGCGCCAATAACACCAGTAACAGCAGCAACCCAAGCAACAACTCCAGTAGCACCAGTAACTCCAGTCACCCTGTCTCCAGTAACACCAATAACTCCAGTAGCACCAGCAATCCCAGTAACTCCAGTCACCCCCCAGTCTCCAGCAACTCCAGTAGCAACCTGCAGCACCAGTCACCTCCAGTAACACCAGTAAATCCAGCAACTCCAGCAATTCCAGTCACCTCCAGCAACACCAGCGACACCAGCAGCTCCAGTAAGCCCAGTAAGCCCAGTAACACCAGTGACTCCAGCAATTCCAGTCACTTCCAGCACCAGCAGCAACTCCTGTAACGCCAGCAACACCACCAGTAACACCAGCAGTTCCAGTCACCTCCAGCAACACCAGTGACACCAGCAGCTCCAGTAAGCCCAGTGACACCAGTAACACCAGTAACACCAATGACTCCAGCACGTCCAGTCACTTCCAGCATATGCAGCAATTCTAGAAACTCCAGTAACACCAATAAATCCAGTAACCCCAGTGACTCCAGTAACTCCAGTGACTCCAGCAACCCCAGCGACTCCAGCAACCCCAGCGACTCCAGTAACACCAGCGACTCCAGCAATTCCAGTCACTTCCAGCAACACCAGTGATGCCAGCAGCTCCAGTAAGCCCAGTAACGCCAGTAACACCAGTGACTCCAGCAATTCCAGTCACTTCCAGCATACGCAGCAATTCTAGAAACTCCAGTAACCCCAGTAAATCCAGGAACCCCAGTAAATCCAGTAACCACAGTGACTCCTGTAACACCAGCGACTCCAGCAACCCCAGCGACTCCAGTAACACCAGCGACTCCAGCAATTCCAGTCACTTCCAGCACAAGCAGCAACTCCAGTAACCCCAGCAACTCCAGCAACACCACCAGTAACACCAGCAATTCCAGTCACCTCCAGCAACACCAGTGATGCCAGCAGCTCCAGTAAGCCCAGTAACGCCAGTAACACCAGTGACTCCAGCAATTCCAGTCACTTCCAGCATATGCAGCAATTCTAGTAACTCCAGTAACCCCAGTAAATCGAATAACCCCAGTAACCGGAGCAGCACCAGTAAGCCCAGTACCTCCCGTCCCCGCTCCGTCCCTGCGGCTCCGCTGTGGGGTGGGGTGGGGTCGAGTCCTGAGGGAAGGGGGCGTGGCGGGGGCGTGGCCAAGGGGCGGAGCCCCGCCCCACAGCCCCCCCCCCCCTTGTTTATGGGGTGGCGGTCGCCGAGGCAACCAAACAGCTGGGTGGGAGCCGCCAGATGTGGGGGCCGGCTGCCAGAGCGGCGGGCGGGGGCCGCTCCCAGTGACACCAGTAACACCAGTAACGCCAGGAACGCAGCACAGCCTGCCCCACGGATCCCAGTAACACCAGGAAGGCAGCACAGCCTTCCACTGCTCCCACTAACCACTGGGCCACCTGCCCCACAGCTCCCAGTGCTCCCAGTAACCACAGTGTCACCTGCCCCAAAATCCAAGTTCTCCCAGTAGCCACGGTGTCACCTGCCCCACGGCTCCCAGTGCTCCCAGTAACCACGGGCCCATCTTCCCCACAGCTCCCAGGGCTCCCAGTAACTACTGTGCCACCTGCCCCACAGCTCCCAGTGCTCCCACTAACCACAGTCCCACCTGCCCCACAGCTCCCAGCAACCACGGGGCCACCTGCCCCACAGCTCCCAGTGCTCCCAGTAGCCACAGTCCCACCTACCCCCCAGCTCCCAGCAACCACGGGGCCACCTGCCCTACAGCAGTCAGTGCTCCCAGTCACCATGGTGCCATCTTCCCCACAGCTCCAGTGCTCCCAGTAACTACCGTGCCACCTGCCCCACAGCTCCCAGTGCTCCCACTAACCACAGTGTCATCTGCCCCACAGCTCCCAGTAACTACCGTGCCACCTGCCCCACAGCTCCCAGTGCTCCCACTAACCACAGTGTCATCTGCCCCACAGCTCCCAGTAACTACCGTGCCACCTGCCCCACAGCAGCCAGTGCTCCCAGTCACCATGGTGTCATCTGCCCCACAGCTCCCACTGCTCCCAGTAGCCACAGTCCCACCTGCCCCACAGCTCCCACTGCTCCCAGTAGCCACAGTCCCACCTGCCCCACAGCTCCCAAGGCTCCCACTAACTACCACGGGGCCACCTGCCCCACAGCTCCCAGTGCTCCCACTAACCATGGGGCCACATTCCCCAGGGCTCCCTCTGCTCCCAGTCACCACGGTGCTACCTGCCCCACAGTTCCCAGTGCTCCCAGTAACCATGGGGCCACCTGCCCCAGGGCTCCCAGTGACCCAGTAACCACAGTGTCACCTGCCCCACAGCTCCCAGTGCTCCCACTAACCATGGGCCCACCTTCCCCACAGCTTCCAGTGCTCCCAGTCACCACGGTGCTACCTGCCCCACAGTTCCCAGTGCTCCCAGTAACTACCATGCCACCTACTCCACAGCTCCCAGTGCTCCCAGTAACCATGGGGCCACCTGCCCCAGGGCTCCCAGTGACCCAGTAACCACAGTGTCACCTGCCCCACAGCTCCCAGTGCTCCCACTAACCATGGGCCCACCTTCCCCACAGCTTCCAGTGCTCCCACTAACCACGGGGCCACCTGCCCCACAGCTCCCAGTGCTCCCAGTAGCTACAGTCCCACCTGCCCCACAGCTCCCAGTGCTCCCAGCAACTATGGTGCCACTTGCCCCACAGCTCCCTCTGCTCCCAGTAGCCACAGTCCCACCTGCCCCACAGCTCCCAGTGCTCTCAGTCACCACGGTGCCACCTGCCCTAGGGCTCCCAATGCTCCCAGTAACCATGGGGCCACCTGCCCCACAGCTCCCAGTGCTCCCACTAACCATGGGCCCACCTTCCCCACAGCTCCCAGTGCTCCCAGTCATCACGGTGCTACCTGCCCCACAGTTCCCAGTGCTCCCAGTAACTACCATGCCACCTACTCCACAGCTCCCAGTGCTCCCAGTCACCATGGGGCCACCTGCCCTAGGGCTCCCAGTGACCCAGTAACCACAGTGTCACCTGCCCGACAGCTCCCAGTGCTCCCACTAACCACGGGGCCACCTGCCCCACAGCTCCCAGTGCTCCCAGTAGCCACAGTCCCACCTGCCCCACAGCTCCCAAGGCTCTCAGTCACCACAGGGCCACCTTCCCCACAGCTCCCAGTGCTCCCAGCAACTATGGTGCCACCTGCCCCACAGCTCCCAGTGCTCCCAGTCACCATGGTGCCACCTGCCCCACAGCTCCCAGTGCTCCCAGTCACCACGGTGTCATCTGCCCCACAGCTCCCACTGCTCCCAGTAGCCACAGTCCCACCTGCCCCACAGCTCCCAGTGCTCCCAGTCACCACGGTGTCATCTGCCCCACAGCTCCCAGTGCTCCCAGTAGCTACAGTCCCACCTGCCCCACAGCTCCCAAGGCTCCCAGTCACCACAGGGCCACCTTCCCCACAGCTCCCAGTGCTCCCAGCAACTATGGTGCCACTTGCCCCACAGCTCCCTCTGCTCCCAGTAGCCACAGTCCCACCTGCCCCACAGCTCCCAGTGCTCTCAGTCACCACGGTGCCACCTGCCCTAGGGCTCCCAGTGCTCCCAGTAACCATGGGGCCACCTGCCCCACAGCTCCCCACAGTCCCGCGGCCATGGGGCCGTGCTGCGGGTCAGCGGAGCCGTGGCGCTGTGGGGCTGCGCCGTGGGGCCGAGCCCTGGGCCTGCAGGGCCGAGCCGTGGGGCCGAGCCCTGGGCCTGCAGGGCCGAGCTGTGGGGCTGCGCCGTGGGGCCGAGCCCTGGGCCTGCAGGGCCGAGCCGTGGGGCCGCGCTGTGGGGCCGAGCCCTGGGCCTGCAGGGCCGAGCTGTGGGGCTGCGCCGTGGGGCCGAGCCTTGGCCTGCAGGGCTGAGCCGTGGGGCTGTGCTGTGGGGCCGCGCTGTGGGGCCGAGCCCTGGGCCTGCAGGGCCGAGCCGTGGGGCTGCGCCGTGGGGCCCAGTCACGGGTGGGAGCGGGTGGGGCCGTGACTCAGCCTGGCCGCCCCCCCCCCCCCCCCCCCCCGTTGTTGTTGCTGCAGGACATGGAGGGGGGGGGTCAGGGGTCACCCGGCCGCCTGGGTCCCCCAGAAGGCAGCGGGGCGGGCTGTGGGGCAGGACGTGGGGCAGGACGTGGGGTGGGGGGGGGTCTGGGGTGCCTGGGTCCCCTGAGCGCAGTGGGGTGCAGACGGGGTGACTTGGGGGGCCCGGATGCCTGGGTCCCCTAAGGCAGCGTGGGGGGGGGGACGGGGGGGCACGTGGGTTCGCCACGAGGTCTGGCAGGGTCAGGCAGGGGGTGGGGGCCCGGACGCCTGGGTCCCCTGGGGCTGGGGGTGTGGGGCAGGACCGGGGGGGCCCGGCCGGACGCCTGGGCTCCTTGGCGAGGGCTGGGGTTTTGCTCATCGCCCCCGGGCTGGGCGGGCCCGACACGTGTGGGGCTGGGGGGGGCACGTGTGGGGCTGGGGGGGGGCACAGGGACGTGTGGGGCTGAGAGGGGGCATGTGGGGCGGGGGGGCAGAAGGGAGGCTGCGGGGTACATGTGGGGCTGGGAGGTCCATGGGGCAGGTGTGGGGCTGGGGGGGTCCATGGGGGATGTGTGGGGCTGGGGGCAACAGGGGAGGCTGGGAGGGTCTGTGGGGCACATGTGGGGCTGGGGGACATGAGGGAAGCTGGGGGGCCATGGGCACATGTGGGGCAGGGGAGTCCATGGGGCATGTGTGGGGCTGGGGGGTGTCTATGGGGCACATGTGGGGCTGGGCGGGGTCACAGTCATGTGTGGGGCTGGGGGGGTCTGTGCAACACATGTGGGGCTGGGGGGGTCACAGTCGTGTGTGGGGCTGGGGGGAGGGGTCTGTGCAACACATGTGGGGCTGGGGGGGAAGATGGGGCAGGTGTGAGGCTGGGGGGTTGCCGTGGGGCACATATGGGGCCACGGGCCCTGTGTGGGGCGGGGGAAATGTGTGGGGCGCAGGCTGCGTGGGGGGAGCCCGCCCTGGCCCAGCCCCACGGCTGCTCCTGCCAAGGAATTTTCTCGGCCTCCATCACCACCATGAGGTAATGGGGGGGGGGGGAGGGGGGACCCAGGCGTCCGGATGGGGGGAGGGGGAAGATGCCGGAGACACGGGGGGGGGAGGGGTCACCCGTGGTCCCCCCCCAGCCCCACACCCGGGGGCCGAGGTCCCCAGGGCCCCCCCAGGGCCCTCCCAGCCCTGTCCCCACTCCACGGGCTCCACTCGCCTGTCCCCATCCCAGCCGGCCCCATCTTGTCCCCGCTGTCCCCAGCCCCCCACCCCACCCCCACCCTCACCTGGGCACGTCGGACCCCCATCCCCCAGCCCTGTCCCCCACCCCCCTCCCCCTGGCCCCCATCACTGCACCCCCACCCTCTCCCCATCCCTGCCCCCAGTGTCCCCATCCTGGTTCCCAGTGTCCCCGTCCCACCTCTTAGTGTCCCCATACTTGTCTCCAGTGTCCCTGTCCCTGCTCCTGGTGTCCCCATCCCGGTTTGTGGTGTCCCCATCCCTGCTTTCAGTGTCCCCATCCTGCTGGCATCTGGTGTCCCCTTCCCCAGCTCCTGCTCTCCCTCACCCTCCGCCCCCTTGTCCCCATCCCCCGCTGTGTCGTGTGTCCCATCCCCTCCCCCCCCCCCGTCCCGTTCCCCCTCCCCCGGCCCCTCCCTGCAGCAGGCACCAGTAGTGGCTCCCCAGGGGACCCCAGCTCGCCCAGTCGTCCCCCCTCCAGCACGGCCACCCGCTGCGCCCGCATGGCCAAGGCCACCTCCCCCGTCACCAGCAGCACCGCGCGCCCGGCCCCGCTGGCTCCGAAGATCTCCTGCTCCACCTGCGGCGGGTGGCATCGTCAGTGGCGACCCCCCGGGTCTGGGGACACTGGGGACGTGGGGCCCAGGGACCCAGGGGACATGGGGCCCAAGGACCAAGGGGACATGGGGAGTGGGGATCCAGGGGACATGGGGACCAAGGGGACATGGGAACAAGGGAGCCAGAGGACACCAGGAGCAGGAACAAGGGAGCATGGGGAGTTGGGACCAGGGGGACATGGGGACAAGGGACCCAGGGGACATGGGGATCAGGGATCAAGGGGACAGGGGGACCAAGGGGACATGGGGACAAGGGACCAAGGGGACCTGGGGACCAAAGACCAAGGGGACGTGGGGATCCGGGACCCAGGGGACACGGGGACCAGTGACCAAGGGGACCCAGGCCCCAGGGACCAGGGACGAAGGGGACACTGGAAGTGGGGACCATGGGGCCACAGAGGCCACAGGGACGCAGGGGATGACAGAAAGAGGAGACCCTCAGTAGGAACGTGGCAGGGGACACAGCGGGGACATGGCATGGACAGCTGGGGATGTGGCAGGGAGATGGTAGGGATGGCTGGGGACATGGGGGTGGCAGGGGGGACCCGCTGGGGACAGCTGGTGACACGGGGGTGGCGGTGGGGACCCGCTGGGGACATCGTGTGACAGAGGCGGTGGTGGCACCTGGCAGCGCAGGTAGGGGTGCTGGTAGGCAGGGAGGGGGTGACCGTCCAGCAGCACCCGCCCGGCCTCCGGCGGGCGCAGACACAGGACCAGGGACACCAGGGTGCTCTTCCCCGCCCCCGGGGGGGCCAGCACCGCCAGCACCTCCCCGGGGCGCAGCTCCAGGGACACGCCCTGGGGGGACAGACGTGACACCCTGTGCCCCCGACCCCAGTGTCCCTGGCCCTCCCCGTGCCCTCCCCACCGTGTCCCCCTGGCCCCACGCCCTCCCCACCACGTCCCCATGGCCTCAACACCATGTCCCCACCACCTCCATGTCCCCATGGCCCCGACACCATGTCCCTACCACGTCCCTGTCCCCATGACCTCCCCACCATCTCCCCACGTCCCCCCACCAGTGTCCCCACACTCTCCCCACCACATCCCTGTCCCCATGCCCTCCCCACCATGTCCCCATGTCCCCACCATCATGTCCCCACCACCTCCATGTCCCCACGTCCCCCCACCATGTCCCCACACTCTCCCCACCACCTCCATGTCCCCATGCCCTCCCCACCATGTCCCCATGTCCACCTGCCATGTCCCCACACTCTCCCCACCACCTCCATGTCCCCACGTCCCCCCACCATGTCCCCATGTCCACCTGCCATGTCCCTACCATGTCCCACACCCTCCCCACCAAGTCCGTGCCCCCACGCCCTCCCCAGCACCTCTATATCCCCGCGCCGTGTCCCCATGCCCTCCCCACCGTGTCCCCCCATCATGTCCCCACGTCCCCCGCCCTGTCCCCGTGCCCACCTTGAGGACGGGCTCTTGCTGCCCAGGGTAGGAGAACCAGACGTCCTCAAGCTGGAGGTGGCCCCGCAGGACATCGGGCGCCAGCTTCCCCGTGGGTGCCACCTGCTCCTCCTGGTCCAGGAACTCAAAGATCTTCTCTGAGGAGCCCACGGCCTTGGTCATGTTGGGGTAGTAGCGGAGCAGGACCTGGGGACCCAGTGGGGACATGACTGGGAGGGTGTGGGGACTGGGGAATGAGTATGGGGACATGGGGACATGGGGACACCGAGGACAGGGGTGCCTCCAGGAGGACATGGGGACATGGAGAATGGGCATGGGGACATGGGGACATGGGGACACGGAGAAGGGACATGGGGACATGGGGACACAGGGGACTGTGTCCAGGAGGACATGGGGACATGACTGGGAGGGTGTGGGGACTGGGGAATGAGTATGGGGACATGGGGACATGGGGACACCGAGGACAGGGGTGCCTCCAGGAGGACATGGGGACATGGAGAATGGACATGGGGACATGGGGACACAGGGGACTGTGTCCAGGAGGACATGGGGACATGACCGGGAGGGTGTGGGGACTGGGGAATGAGTATGGGGACATGAGGACACAGGGACACAGGGGACTGGGACAGGGATGCAGCCAGGAGGACATGGGGAATGGGCATGAGGACATGGGGACACAGAGGGGACATGGCCAGGAGAGTGTGGGGACGTGGAGGACAGGGAGGGGGATGCATCCAGGAGGATGTGGGGACATGGGGAACGGGCATGGGGACACTGCTGGGAAGGTGTGGGGGAAAGGGAGGACACAGGGACGTGGTGGGGGGACGTGGGAGGGCAGGGAGGATACGGGGACACAGCGGGGGACACAGGGACATGGAGAGGTGGAAGGGGAGGGGAGAGGCCTTACAGAGATCCGGACAGAGTGGACAGTTGGGCAGTCACCAGCCGTATGAAATTTAACAAGAGCAAGTGCCGGATTCTCCACCCGGGCCAGGAGAATCCTGGTTGTACGGACAAATTGGGGGAGGCGAGGTTGGAGAGCAGCCCCGCGGAGCGATGTGGGGCTTCGGGTCGATGGCAAGTTGAATAGGAGTCAACAGTGCGCCCTGGTAGCCAAAAGGGCCAACCGTGTCCTGGGGTGCATCAA
Organism: Nipponia nippon; assembly: GCF_047370975.1. Taxonomy (NCBI): domain Eukaryota; kingdom Metazoa; phylum Chordata; class Aves; order Pelecaniformes; family Threskiornithidae; genus Nipponia; species Nipponia nippon. The sequence goes on from NW_028262370.1 coordinate 520,304, forward strand.
GCACAGCATCGCTAGCCGGTTGAGGGAGGCGATTGTCCCACTCTACTCTGCACTGGTGCGGCCCCACCTCAAGTCCTGGGTGCAGTTTTGGGCGCCTCAATAGAAGGAGGACATCAAACTCTGAGCGTGTGTCCAGGGGAGCGCGACCAAGATGGTGAAGGGTCCCGAGGGCAAGAGTTCTGAGGAGTGGCTGAAGTCCCTTGGCTTGTTCAGCTTGGAGAAGGCTGAGGGGTGACCTCATCGCTGAGGGGTGACCTCATCGCAGTCTACAGCTTCCTGAAGGGGGGCAGCGGAGGGGGAGGTGCTGCTCTCCTCTCTCTGGTGACCAGCGACAGGACACGAGGAAATGGCGTGAAGCTGCGTCAGGGAAGGTTCAGACTGGTCGTTAGGGAAAGGTTCTTCCCTGAGAGGGGGGGTCGGTCCCTGGAACAGGCTCCCAAGAAAAGTGCTCACGGCACCAAGCCTGTCAGGGTTCAAGGAGCATCTGGACGACGCTCTGAGTCACACGGTTTAGTGTTAGGTAGTCCTGCGAGGAGCAGGGAGTTGGACCCGATGATCCTTATGGGTCCTCTCCAACTTGAGCTATTCTATCATCCCCTCTCTTGACCGGCTGCTCATGCTGTGTTTGACGCACCCCAGGATGCGGTTTGCCCTCTGGGCTGCCAGGACACACTGCTGGCTCCTGTTGATCCTGCTGCCAACCACCACCCCCGTAAACTCAACCATTTCCTGATCCCTGTGGCCACAACAGCCACCAACCACCACCTCTCCCAGGAGTCCTTCTCTAATTCCAACCTAAATGATCCTATGACGGCCAGTGGCATCCTGGCTTGTATCAGGAACAGTGTGGCCAGCAGGAGCAGGGCAGGGATCGTCCCCCTGCGCTGGGCACTGGTGAGGCCGCCCCTCGAATGCTGTGCTCAGCGCTGGGCCCCTCACCCCAAGGCGGCCATGGAGGGGCTGGAGCGTGGCCAGAGCAGGGCAGCGAGGCTGGGGCAGGGGCTGGAGCCCAAGGCTGGGGAGGAGCGGCTGGGGGAGCTGGGGGGGCTCAGCCTGGAGAAGAGGAGGCTGAGGGGAGCCCTCATCGCTCTCTGCAACGGCCTGAAAGGAGGCTGGAGCTGGGGGGGGTCGGTCTCTTCTCCCCAGGAACAAGTGACGGGACGAGAGGGAACGGCCCCAAGCTGCGCCAGGGCAGGGTTAGGTTGGATATTGGGAAAAACTTCTTCCCCGAAAGGGCTGTCAGGCCCTGGCCCAGGCTGCCCAGGGAAGGGGTTGAGTCCCCATCCCTGGAGGGATTCAAGAGCCGGGGAGATGTGGTGCTTGGGGACATGGTTTAGTGGTGGCCTTGGCAGCGCTGGGTTAACGGCTGGACTCGATGATGCTTTCCAACCTCAATGATTCTATGGTTCAGTCCACAAACCACAAGTGTAGGAGGACACCTTCCCTAGGTGACTGTGCTGGTTGACCCTGGCTGGCTGCCGGGTGCCCACCCAGCTGCTCTATCACTGCCCCTCCTCAACGGGACGGGGGGAGAAAAGTACGGCAAAAGTCTCCTGGGCTGAGATAAGGACGGGGATATCATTCAACAGTTACCGTCACAGGCAAAACAGGCTCAAATCAGGGAAATTCATTTAATTTCTTGCCAGTCAAATCAAAGCAGGGTAATGAGAAATAAAAACAAATCTTAAAACCCCTTCCCCCCACCCCTCCCTGCTTCCCGGGCTCAGCTTCACTCCCGATTCCTCCACCTCCTCTCCTCGAGCGGCGCAGGAGGACGGGGAATGGGGGTTGTGGTCAATTCATCACTCGTCGTCTCTGCCGCTCCTTCCTCCTCCTCACGCTCTTCCCTGCTCCAGCCTGGGGTCCCTCCCACGGCAGACAGTCCTCCATGAGCTTCTCCAGCGTGGGTCCCTCCCACAGGGTGCAGTCCTTCAGGAACGACTGCTCCAGCGTGGGTCCCCCGCGGGGTCACCAGTCCTGCCAGCAAACCTGCTCCAGCGCGGGCTCCTCTCTCCACGGGGCCACAGGTCCTGCCAGGAGCCTGCTCCAGCGCGGGCTTCCCACGGGGTCCCAGCCTCCTTCGGGCATCCCCCTGCTCCGGCGTGGGGTCCTCCAGGGGCTGCAGGTGGATCTCCGCTCCACCGTGGGCCTCCACGGGCGGCAGGGTGGATCTCACGGAGTACTTGTGACAACAACTCCTCTTCCACAAACTCCAGGGATTTCCTAGACCTGCTGTGGCGGAGGAACCCAGCCCGACAAAGACCGGGCCTTTGTCACTTTTCACGCCCTTGCTGCCCTGTCCCGGCTCTTGTCCCCCCCACAGTCACAGGTAGATAGAGCCTTCGGCCAATGGGAGCGGACACGGCCAGAGATGACCACAGGTTGGATTCAACTGGGGTATAAACGGAGTCCCACCACGGGGGGGGGGCAAATTGTGTCGCTCCTCCTTTTGTGTGTTCCTGCCATTAACTCCTTCGTTACAGGCGCAGTCATTACACACCGACCTGGCGGAGTCACCCGCCACCCTTCAATAATCTTCCTCCGTTTCGACAGCTCCGCCGGCTTTATCCTCTTTTGCAGCGTCCACGGGAACGTTAATTTCCCAAGCTGCCTCTGGGGTCAATGCTGCCACCGTTGCCGACAAAGCCACCCTTTTTGCAGCTTCGTCGGCGTTTCTATTGCCCCTGACCACATCGGTTTGTCCCAATTGCTGCACTTGACAACGTGGCGCTGCTGTTCCCTTAGGTTTATTAACCGCCTCAAGCAGCTTCAGCATTTCTGCGCCCTATTTTCTAGGCTTTCCCTGTCCTCTTCCTTTCCAAATTGCACCGCGAGCACGCGTTACCCCAAAAGCCTACTTTGAGTCAGCGCACGCATTAGCCCGCTTTCCATCCGATAATTCCAGCCTTACTTCTCTTTCCTTTCCCAAGGTTACAGCAGCGTCCCTGGCCTTTCGCTCTCCTTGAACCACAAAGCTGCTCCCATCAGCGAACCCTTCCCAAGCAGGAGGTTGCAAAGAAGCAGCCTTTAAATCCGGGTGGCTAGAGCACACTTGCTCAAGGGTCTGTAAGCAGTCACGTTGCAATTCCTCTTTTTCCCGCAGGCCGAGCAACGACGCTGGGTTTAAGGCACCGGATGCTTTCATGACTACGTCTTCTTGCTCCAGTAACATCGCCTGATAGGGCACCACCCGACGTGGGGACAGCCAGTGACGTCCTTTTTGGCCCAGGACAGCTATAACTGGTGCAGTACATGGACAGCAATTCTCTGTCCCATCGGTCGTTTCCGCGCCTCTTGGCTTAAGAGCGCAGTTGCCACGACCGCTCTTAGACATCCCCGCCACCCCGAGCTCCCTTTAGCCAATTGTTTCGAAAAGTAAGCCCCCGGTCTTTTCCAGTCCCCTCGAGTCTCTACAAGTACTCCCAACGCTTGATGGCCTCGTTCAGGCACATAAACTTCGAAAGGTTTTCTCCAATTAGGGAGACCCAATGCCGGAGCACTCAGAAGAGCGAATTTTATATCATCCAACCCTTTTCGACATTCCGGAGTCCATTCCAACCCTTCTCTGGCCCTTCAATAGCCGCCCCACACGAGGGCTCAGCCACCAGTCCAAAATCAGGGATCCGAAGGCGACACCATCCCATCCGGCCATTCCAAGAAATCCTTGTAACCCTCTTTTTTGACTTGGGGGAGGCAATCTGACAGATTGCTTCCCTTCTCTTAGCCCCCAACTTCCTTTCTCCTTGAGAAATTTCAGAACCCAAAGACGTCCCACTCTTCCGCACAATTTGGCCTTTCTCCCGAGACACCCGGCACCCAGCCGCTCCCCAAAAGTTCAGCAAACTGATAGTTGCTTCCTTACATTCCCCGGTCGTGTTTGCCCCGAACAGAACGTCATCCAGATATTGTAGCCAGCTCATTGACCAGTTCTTACCCTGCCACAGCGCCAGTTCTTCCGCTAACCCGTCACCAAACGGGGTGGGGCTGTTCTTAAAGCCTCGGGGAAGCACTGGCCAGCACAGCTGCGTTTGGCCTCCTGTCGCAGGACTTTCCCATTCACAGGCAAACAACTTTGGACTCTGTTCTGCCAGAGGAATACAGAAGAAAGCATCCTTGAACGCCAAAACCGTACAACGAACATTAGAATCGACCGTCGGAGCCAGTAGAACGCACGGGTTTGGCACCACTGGGTGAACATCCGTCGCCGTTTGATCAATAGCCCTTAAATCTTGCACTCGGCGATATTCCCGAGCGCGTGGCTTTTGACTGGGCAAACTAGGAGTGTGATGCTCAGACTGGCCGCCTCGTAGCAGTCCATCTTTCACCACGTGATTAATTATAGGCTCTAATCCAAGACGAGCTGCCAGCTTCAGGGGAGATCGCTTCCGTCTTACCGGTTTTGCTCCCTGCTTTCATTCCGCTTTTACCGGTTCGGCTGATTTGGCTCTTCCAGGCTTTTCTGTTGCCCACAGAAAGGCAACCGCCGCATCCGTCATTTCGGAGGGGATTTCCACCTTGTTCTTCATGTCCTCGGTTCCTGCTGATTCCTGTAACAGATCAACTTGTGCTTCCCAGGCGTTCTTTCGAATTTTATCTTTATCGGAAGTTATTTGTGCTCCCAGTTTATTCAGTGCGTCCCGTCTCATCAGAGGTAAAGGACATTCTGGCATCTCCAGAAGCTCACGGGTCAATATTCTGTTTCCACTTTTGCAGGTCATGGGCTGGAAAAAGGGTTTAACCTCTCGTTTCCCCGTGGCACCAATCGCTGACATAGAAAATTGACTCACGGATCCCTTCCAACTATTTAATACTGGATACGTTGCCACTGTACCCACGAAGAAATTAACAGCTACAGGGAGGAATCATGGAGTGGCCTGATCCCGTTTCCACCAAATTCTTAAATTATTACCTTACCCATCAGCTATCTGCCGGCTCTGACCCCCCCGGTCAGTATTTCCCTTACGCGCGCTCGGCCCTGACCCCGCCGGTCAATTAAGGCAGCCCTTGCCGAGCGTCTACGGGCGACTTGAATCTTCTGCGGAAGCAGTTGGCCTTATAATCACATTTTACAAGATTTTACGCTTACCAGTCCAGGAATTCGCGCCCCTTTCGCCCCGTCACAAATACCTCTCATCGGCGTCGCACCTTTGTGTCGCTTGTCGCCCCGACTTCGGAGGGAATCCCGAGGCGTCCCCGATCAACAGGTCGGTGCGCGCTGGAGCTCTCTCCGGTCCGGTGCGCCGTCAGGGACGGCAAGACGATCCGGGCAAGGCCTTATGGCAGTCCCAACCGGGTCACCAAAACGTCGCCCCCAAAAGCAGGCTTCTTTTCCCTGGTGTGCAGTGATGGCGCATTTTGAGTCCTCATTCTGAAGCCTAAGGCTTCCTAAGTCGGCTGCGGAGCGTTAACTGCCCGTTGTCACCTGACCTGTGGTTACTGACGCTCGTCGGAGTAGCTGGCACTTTTGATGAGAATAAATGGTATTTTGGGTGACATCACCTCCTAACGGGACTTTGTGCTCCTCCGTGACACCTGCTCGTCCCAGCAGCGTGGCATTCCCCGGTGGAGTCTGGGAGGCTGACGTCTCCCGTAAGGACAAGGGCGACCGATGCAGAGATTTCTCCCGCTTGCCTACGGAACACCTCATCGGTGCTGTCACCCCGGCTGGGCGATGGGGAGTGGACACCCACTGCGCCATCTGCTGTGTCCTCCATCCCCCTAATCCTCACCCAGCGGCACTCGGCCACGTCACCCCCAGCGGTAAGGGCCGTGCGGCCAAACCTCTCCCTTACGTCCCTCGCCTGCCCTCCTGACGAGCTGATGGCCCTCCATCCCACCACCCCGCCCTGGGACGCCTGCCACCGACCCATGACACCGTGGTGACCAGCGCCAACGATGGCTAACCCTCCTGTCGAGCTGATGGCCCTCCATCCCACCACCCCGTCCTGGGACGCCTGCCACCGACCCATGACACCGTGGTGACCAGCGCCAACGATGGCTAACCCTCCTGACGAGCTGATGGCCCTCCATCCCACCACCCCGTCCTGGGACGCCTGCCACCGACCCGTGACACCGTGGTGACCAGCGCCAACGATGGCTAACCCTCCTGTCGAGCTGATGGCCCTCCATCCCACCACCCCGTCCTGGGACGCCTGCCACCGACCCGTGACACCGCGGCGACCAGCGCCAACGGTCACCGATCGCCACAAAACCCGGCAAAGCCCCCGTTTTGCACCGTTCATCGCTGTCGATGCCGACGTCCCCGCGCTCGCTCTCGCTGTCATTAATTCCCGACGGGGCGAACGAGGGCCCGGCCGCCCCCCGGCAGAGAGCGCCCGGGCGGAAGGACACAGCCCGGGCGGGACGCAGCGCTCGCCCCGCCTCCCTCGCCGCCCGCCGCTCCCGCGGAGGGCTCGGCCCAGCCGCCTCGCCGCCATTGGCCGCCTCCGCCGCCACTCCTCGTCCCTGCGCGCTGACTGGGCAGAGCGGCGGGCGCGCCCCGCCCCTGGCTCCCCTCAGCGCTGCCCCGGGGCGGGGCCGGGCGGGCGGCGGCGGCCGGATCCCCGCGGGGCGGCGGCGGAGCTGGGGCCCGGGCCCGGCCCCGGCGCGGGGAGGGAGCGGGCGGGCGGCGCCGCTCGGGCTCGGCCGCTCGCTGCGGGGCTGCGGGGGGGCCGTGGCGAAGGGAGCCCGGGGGCTCGCCCCCCCCCCCCCCCGCCCCGCTGCCCGCCTCCCTCCCTGCCGGGGCCGGCGGGGGAGCGGCCGCTCGCGGCCTCCCCCTGGGCGCCGTCCCCAGAGCCGCGGCGGGCCGGGAGCCGTGGCGAGGCGGTCGGGGTCGGGCAGCCCCTCCGGCAGCGGCGTGGCGGGAGCCGCTGTGCCCCGGCCCCCGCAGCGGCGGCGGGGGGAGCGGCCCGGTGCCTCGGGGGGGCCGGGCCGGGGCCGTCCCTCTCCGGCGGCAGCAGCGGGAGGGCCCCGGGCCTTGGGCTGGGCCTGGGCCCCGGCAGCCGCGGCTGCTTGTGGCGCCCGGGGAGAGAAGGGGCCCTGCGGGGGCTCCTCCCTGCCCGTGGCGGCCTCGGGCTTCCCGACGCCGGGAGCAGGGACGGGGACACCGGGGACACCGGGAGCAGGGACGGGGACACCGGGAGCAGGGACGGGGACACCAGCAGCAGGGAGGGGGACACCGGGAGCAGGGATGGGGACAATGGGAGCAGGGACGGGGACACCGGGAGCAGGGACACCGGGAGCAGGGACGGGGACACCGGGGACACCGGGAGCGGGGATGGGGACACCGGGAGCAGGGACGGGGACACCGGGGACACCAGGAGCAGGGACAGGGACACCGGGAGCAGGGACGGGGACACTGGGAGCAGGGACGGGGACAATGGGAGCAGGGACGGGGACACCGGGAGCAGGGACAGGGACACCGGGAGCAGGGACAGGGACACGGGGAGCAGGGACGGGGACACCAGCAGCAGGGAGGGGGACACCAGGGACACCGGGAGCAGGGACGGGGACAATGGGAGCAGGGACGGGGACACCGGCGACACCGGGAGCAGGGACGGGGACACCGGGAGCAGGGACAGGGACACGGGGAGCAGGGACGGGGACGCCAGCAGCAGGGACGGGGACACCAGGGACACCAGGAGCAGGGATGGGGACAATGGGAGCAGGGACGGGGACACCGGGGACACCGGGAGCGGGGATGGGGACACGGGGAGCAGGGATGGGGACACCAGGGACACCGGGAGCGGGGATGGGGACACTGGGAGCAGGGACGGGGACACCGGGAGCGGGGATGGGGACACTGGGAGCAGGAACGGGGACACCGGGAGCAGGGATGGGGACACCGGGAGCAGGGACAGGGACACCGGGGACACCGGGAGCAGGGACGGGGACACCGGGAGCAGGGATGGGGACACCAGGGACACCGGGAGCAGGGATGGGGACAATGGGAGCAGGGACAGGGACACCGGGGACACCAGGGGCAGGGACGGGGACACCGGGAGCAGGGACGGGGACACCGGGAGCAGGGACAGGGACACGGGGAGCAGGGACGGGGACACCAGCAGCAGGGAGGGGGACACCAGGGACACCAGGAGCAGGGATGGGGACAATGGGAGCAGGGACGGGGACACCAGGGACACCGGGAGCGGGGATGGGGACACTGGGAGCAGGGACGGGGACACCGGGGACACCGGGAGCAGGGACGGGGACACCGGGAGCGGGGATGGGGACACTGGGAGCAGGGACGGGGACACCGGGGACACCGGGAGCAGGGACGGGGACACCGCAGGATGCCGTTTGCCCTCTCGGCTGCGGAGACGCTGCTGCCGGCTGTTGATGCTGCTGCCGACAGCGCCCCCGCAAAGGCAAGCGCTTGCTGATCCCTGTGGCCAAGGCGGCCACCGACCGCCACCTGCCGCGAGTCCTGCTCCGTTCCCAAAGACGGAGTCGCGGGGGGCCTCTCTCCTCCGTGGGTCACTGGGTGCTGGGGAGGCGAAGTCCTCTTCCAGGAGCGTCAGGAACCCCCCAGCCCTGCTCGTCCCAGCAGCGTGGCATTCCCGGGGGACGCCTGGGAGGCCGAAGCCTCCGGGAAGGACGAGGGCGACGGACGCAGAGGCTCCTCCCGACGGCCTGGGGGACACCTCATCGGGGGACCCGCGCTGCGCCGTCCGCTTGGCCTGCGATGGGTCTGCGGGGGGACAGCAGCGGGGGGACAGCAGGGGGGGCAGCAGGGGGGGCAGCAGGGGGGGACAGCAGGGGGGGCAGCAGGGGGGGGACAGCAGGGGGGGACAGCAGGGGGGACAGCAGGGGGGGACAGCAGGGGGGGGACAGCAGCGGGGGGACAGCAGGGGGGACAGCAGCAGGGGGACAGCAGGGGGGGGACAGCAGGGGGGGACAGCAGGGGCGGGACAGCAGGGGGGGACAGCAGCGGGGGGACAGCAGGGGGGGACAGCAGGGGGGGACAGCGGGGGGGACAGCAGGGGGGACAGCAGGGGCGGGACAGCAGGGGGGGACAGCAGGGGGGACAGCAGGGGGGACAGCAGCGGGGGGACAGCAGGGGGGGACAGCAGGGGGGACAGCAGGGGGGACAGCAGCGGGGGGACAGCAGGGGGGGGACAGCGGGGGGGACAGCAGGGGCGGGACAGCAGGGGGGACAGCAGCGGGGGGACAGCAGGGGGGACAGCAGGGGGGGACAGCAGCAGGAGGAGGGACAGCAGCAGGGGGACAGCAGCAGGGGGACAGCAGGGGGGGACAGCAGCAGGGGGACAGCAGGAGGAGGGACAGCAGGGGGGACAGCAGCAGGGGGACAGCAGGAGGAGGGACAGCAGCGGGGGGACAGCAGGAGGGGGACAGCAGCAGGGGGACAGCAGCAGGGGGACAGCAGGAGGGGGGACAGCAGGAGGAGGGACAGCAGCAGGGGGACAGCAGGAGGGGGGACAGCAGGAGGAGGGACAGCAGCAGGGGGACAGCAGGAGGGGGGACAGCAGGAGGGGGACAGTAGGAGGGACAGCAGCGGGGGGAGGGACAGCAGGAGCGGGAGCGTCCGGCCCAGGGAGAGCAGGAGCGGGATGTGCGGCAGCAGGGACGCCGGGAAGGAGGAGCGGCAGGAGCGGGATGGCCGGTGGGAGGGGGAGCGGTGGGAGGGAGGGCAGGAACGAGGGACACCGGTGGAGCGGGGGGTTCGGGGGGGGCGTGGGGACGTGGGGGGGTCCCGGGCCGAGGGTCCCGGGGGGGGCGGGGTGGCGGGGGGCCCCGGGGGAGCCCTGTCCCGGCCCCGCCCCCCCGCTGCCTCCGCTGCTTTCGCTTTCGCCTCTGCCAAACTGAGGAGCCGGGATCTGCCCGGCGCCCGGTGACGTCAGACGCGGCTCGGGCTGCCATTGGCGGTCGGGCGGTGGAGGGGCCAATGGCGAGGAGGGGCGGGGCCTGAGGCGGGGCTTGGGGCTTGGGGCGGGGCTCGGCGGCTCAGTGCGGGTTCGCGGCCGGTGCGGAGCAGCGCGATGGGGCCGGGGCGGGCGCTGGGCCTGGGGCTGCTGCTGGGGGCCGTCGTCGGGGCGGCCGCGGCGGCGAACGGTGAGGGCGGGCGGGGACCCGGGAGCCCCCTCGGGCACCGGGATCCCCCTGCACCCCCTCTCCCGGGACATCGGGAACCTCCGACCCCCCCCACCCCCCGACCCCCCTGGCCTCCCCTTCCCTGGGCCCAGGGAACCCGCGGTCCCCCTCGCCGGGCACCGGGTGCCCCTCGGGACACCCCCCGAACCCCTCTTTTCCGGGCCCCCCGACCTGCCCCGCCTCGGATCCCTTCCCGCTGCCCCGGACCCCCCCCCCCCCCCCCCCGGGGCTGCTTTCCTTGGCGTTGGGACCCCGCTGGACCCCCCCCCTTGCCAGGCACCCCGGGTCTCCCAGCCCCTGGACCCTCCTTTCCTTCACACTGGGACCCCAGATTCCCATTCCCAGGAAACAGGACCCCTTCTCCGGCCACACCTCGCTCCCCAGCATCCCCCCGCCAGTCACATCCCCCGTGAAGCTGCCCCCAACCCCCCCAATCTGCTCCCCTGGGACCCCCACCCAGCCTCGCTCTCCATCACTGCCCCCGGGCACCCTCACCCCTGTCCCCCCCCCCCCAAACCCCGCTGCCCCCCACCTCTGACCGCCCCCCGTGTCCCCGCAGTGCTCCACTCCCTGCGCTACTTCCATATTACGGTGTCGGAGCCAGGCCCGGGGCTTCCCCAGTACGTGTCCATGGGGTACGTGGATGGGAACCCCTTTGTGCGCTACGACAGCGAGACGGAGAAGATGGAGCCCCGGGCGGCCTGGATGGCGGCCAGCGTGGATCAGCAGTACTGGGACAGGAACACCCGGATCGGAAAGAGCCATCACCAGGTTGCTCTTGCGAACCTGGACACGTTGCGGATGCGCTACAACCAGAGCAGGGGTGAGTGGGGGCTGGGCTGGGGCTCCGTGGGGCTGGGGTGGAGCTGCGTGGGCCAGGGGAGTTCGCACCCCCAAGACCCTGCCCTGCCCGACGCTGCTGCCCCGGCTTGGGCCGGCCCTTCCCTGCCTGGGGTCATTGTCAGGGGGCTCCCAGCCCCCCTGTCCCCCAGCGCCAGGGGCTCCCGGCTGCCCTGTGCCAGCCCCACAGCGCTTGGGATCCCCTGTCCCAGAGGCGGGGGGGGCTTCTGGCCACCCCAGCCCAGCGCATCCCCACCCCCGCAGTGCCCAGGACCCCATCCCAGGACTGGGAGGCTCCTGACCGCCCCCTCCCAGCCCCTCAGCCCTGTCTCCCTGGTCGCGTTCCAGGGGCTCACACGCGGCAGTCCATGTACGGCTGTGACCTCCTGGAGGACGGTAGCACCAGGGGGATTTATCAGAACGCCTACGACGGGAGGGACTTCATGGCTTTCGACATGGACACGATGACATTCACCGCGGCCGACACAGGGGCACAAATCACCAAGCGCAAGTGGGAGGAGGATGGGACTGTCGCTGAGCACTGGAAGCATTACCTGCAGAGCACCTGCATCGAGTGGCTGAGGAAATACGTGAGCTACGGGCGGGCCGTGCTGGAGAGGAAAGGTGAGGGCGAGGCGGGGACCCCGGGGACCGGCTGCTGTGGGTGCGTGTGCCGGCCCTCACCGCCTGCCCCTCCCCAGAGCCCCCCGCGGTGCGAGTGTCGGGGAAGGAGGCCCACGGGATCCTGACCTTGTACTGCCGCGCTTACGGCTTCTACCCGCGGCCCATCACCGTCAGCTGGCTGAAGGCGGGCGAGGTGAGGGACCAGGAGACGGAGTGGGGCAGCATCGCGCCCAACAGCGACGGCACCTACTACACCTGGGCCTCCATCGAGGCGCGCCCGGAGGAGAAGGACAAGTACCGGTGCCGCGTGGAGCACGCCAGCCTGGCCGAGCCCGGTGTCTTTGCGTGGGGTGAGCCCGGTGGGCTTGGGCCCGTGGAGCGGTGGGCTGGGGTGGTTGCCCTTCCCCTCCTCACGGCCCTGCTCTTCCCCAGAGCCGGAGTCCAACCTGCTCACCATCGTGGTGGCGGTGGCTGTTGCCATCCTGGCTGTCATTGCCGTCATTGCTGGATTCGCCTTCTGGAAGTACAAATTAGGTAAAGCACTGGTGCCGGTGAGGCAGAGGGGTGCGGGAGGAAGGCAGGGCCTGGGGGGCCAGGAGGGGCTGTGGCCATGAGCCGCTGTGCTCTGGGGAGACCCTGAGCCGTGCGGTGAAGCGCAGTGGATGCTGATGCCTCTTTCTTTCTGTAGGGAAGAAGAAGGAGGAGTATGGCATGGCATCAAGTGAGTACCGGGAGCAGGTCCGGCTCCACCCGCTGCCCAGTGCCGGGGCGGACTCGTGGCTCTGATTTTTGGCTGCTGCCGGCATTTCCCAACCCCTCGTCCTCCCTGTGCTGCCCCTCTTTAAAGCCCCGCAGCGGGGACGTATGGAAGAGGTTGTGTGTCCCCTCCGGTGCCTGCAGCACCATCCTCCCCTCCCAGTGGCTGCAGCGCGGCCGTGGCTCCCAGGCCGGCTCCTGGCCCGTGCACTGGGCCCGTAGCGAGCGTGGGGCTGGCAGCTCACGGCTGTTTCTCTCTCGCAGGCACGAACGAGGGGTCTGGTGGCTCAGCCGCAGGTACGGCCTGGGACCGGGGGGATGGACGCGGTGGGCCCAGCTCTCCGTGCTCCCCGGTGGGACCCACAGCCGTAGCCACATCAGGCTGTGGGAGGGGGTCACCGAGCCCCCCAGAGCAGAGAGTTGGGGACAGGGAGGTGGCCCTGGGTGACGCTGTCTCTTCCTGCCGTCCCTGCAGGGGTCATCGCCGAACCGCTTGTAGAGAACTGCTAGTGCAAAGCAAGGAGATGTCTCCAAAGGCCTTGGTGCTCAATGGTTCCTGAAACCACAACGCAGAGCGACTCAAGACGGGACAGTAGCTGGAGCGAGGGGGAGGGAGGGAGTCCCGTGAAGGCGGGACGGCCTTGCCTCGGCCCATGCCCCGCGGTCTATGAAGTGCCTTCTTCCCCCCCATGCATACGGCCTGGGGCAGGGACCTGCTGCCACTTCTCTTGGTTGGACTGGTCGCCCCTCTGGAGTCCACTGGTATCTCTACCACTGCTGGAACAGGGACGAGAGAAGGTTCCAGAGGTCCAGAGCCTGAAATCTCTAAAGAGGGACTCTCGCTTGTTGGGGAACGTCCTGCCTGGAGACGGGGACAGGATCCAATGAGGAAGAAGAAGAGCCCAGACCCAAATATTGGTGTTGGGCCGAAGCGTCGCATGAGAGGAGGGGAGCTTGACTGGAAGGGTACAGTTGCCCAGGGCTTGCTTTGTTCGGGGTCCCTCCCTGGCAGCACCCAGCTCGAGCTGCTCCTCACCGCTGGGCCACTCAATAAATTCCCCTGGCGTACGTCGTGTCGGAGACCGTGCTTCGGGGAGACCTGGGGTCGAGCCGGCGGGGAGAGAAGGTGCCCGAGGGTGAGTGTGTGTGTGTGTGTGTGTGTGTGTGCGTGTGTGCGAGCGAGGAGTGAAACAGGGGCACCCGTGGGCTCAGCGGAGCTGCGCGCTGCGAAGGGACTCCGGTGCGAGCAGTTAAAGTCTCGGGTGGTGCGCGTGCGACTCCCCGCGTGGTGTGTGAGCGCTCGGGCAGCTGCTGCTCCTTGAAGCCGGTCCATCAGGCAGGGGAGGAGATTGGGTTGCTGCCATGCCGGGAGAGCGGGGCTGAAGAGGCTGGAACTAGAAGGCAGGGAAGGGCAGGAGCTGGGATCCATTGCTGGGGACTGTGGGATTGATGGATGGGAAGAGGGGCAGCCACCCGCCGCCTCTGGAGGTGGCTCCTGCTGAGCGGGAAGGAAGATCCTGTAAGCCAGCGAGGTAAGGGGGCTGCCAGAGAGGAAGGTACCCGGTAGCTGAGGGCATTCGTGGTGCTCTGCAGGGACCCGGACAAGAATCGGCCCCCCCAAAGATGGGGATGGCATCCGGCGCACACGGTCTGTATGGCGGATGTTAGTACGGAGCACACGGACGTGCGCCAGCGACTCGGTTTTGGGCTTGGGCAGACATGGAGGCGCCAACAGTCCACGGCCTGGTGTGCCAGCGCCAGCGATTGGAGGAGAAGCTCTGTTCCCCCTTGCCAGAGCGGGTCTTTGTCTCAGCTGCGGACCGACTGTTCCCCAAGGTCTGGCCGCTGGAAGAGAAGATGGAGAATCTCCCTCCTTGCACCTACAGGCCAGCATCTCGCAAGTCGAGCAGGCGGGGGAGAAGCCCGGCCTGGCTGAACAGGGAGCTTTGGCTGGAACGCAGGAAAAAAAGGAGGGCCTACCGCCGGTGGAAGAAGGGGCAGGCGACTCGGGGGGACCCCAAGGATATTGTGAGGTTACGCAGGGAGAGGATCAGAAAGGCGAAGGAGCAGCTGGAACTTAAATTGGCCACCGCTGTTAAAGACAAGACAAAAAGTTTCTATAAATATGTCAGTGACAAAAGGAGGGCCAGGGAGCATCTCCCTCCTTTGTTGGATGCGGAGGGCAACATTGCCATGAAGGAGGAGGAGAAGGCTGAGGTACTTAATGCCGCCTTTGCCTCAGTCTTTAATAGTCAGACTGGTCATCCTCGGGGTTTTCAGGCTGGGAGAGCTGGGAGACGGAGATGGGATGCAGACTGAAGCCCCAGTTGTCGAAGAGGTGGCAGTCACCGACCTGCTCCTCCACACAAGCCCACGGGCCCAGACGGGATCCACCCGAGGATACTGAGGGAGCTGGCGGAGGAGCTGGCCAAGCCGCTCTCCATCATTTATCAGCAGCCCTGGTCAACCGGGGAGGTCCCGGGTGACTGGAAGCTAGCGAATGTGACGCCCCTCTACAAGAAGGGTCGGAAGGAGGATCCGGGGAGCTACAGTGCCGGGGAAGGTCATGGAGCAGATCATCCTGAGTGCCATTATGCATCGAGTGCGGGACAACGGAGGGATCGGGCCCAGCCAGCGTGGGTTTATGAAAGGGAGGTCCTGTTTCACTAACCTGGTCTCCTCCTATGACAAGGTGACCCGCTCGGTGGACGCGGGGAGGGCTGTGGATGGTGTCTACTGGGACTTTAGTAAGGCCTTTGACACAGTCTCCCACCGCACTCTCCTGGAGAAGCTGGCTGCTCACGGCTTGGATGGGTGCGCTCCGCGCTGGGTTAAAACCTGGCTGGACGGCCGAGCCCAGAGAGTGGTGGTGAACGGAGTCAAATCCAGTTGGCGGCCGGTCACCAGTGCTGTCCCCAGGGCTCAGTATTGGCCCGGTCCTGTTCAACATCTTCATGGATGATCTGGAGGAGGGGATCGAGGGCACCCTCAGCCAGTTTGCAGACGACACCCAGTCAGGCGGGAGCGCTGATCTGCTGGGGGGCAGGGAGGCTCTGCAGAGGGCCCTGGCCAGGCTGGGGCGATGGGCCCAGGCCACTGGGTGAGGGGCAACAAGGCTCAGGGCCGGGTCCTGCACTTGGGGTACAACGACCCCAGGCACCGCTGCGTGGGTGAGGAGCGGCTGGGAGCTGCCCGGCGAAAAAGGACCTGGGGGTGCTGGTCGACAGCCGCTGAACATGAGCCAGCAGTGTGCCCAGGTGGCCAAGAGGGCCAGTGGCATCCTGGCTTGTGTCAGGAACAGTGTGGCCAGCAGGAGCAGGGAGGTGATGGTGCCCCTGTGCTGGGCACTGGTGAGGCCGCACCTCGAGTGCTGTGTTCAGTGTTGGGCCCCTCACCCCAAGGCGGCCATGGAGGGGCTGGAGCGTGGCCAGAGCAGGGCAACAAAGCTGGTGAAGGGTCTGGAGCACAAGTCCTGTGAGGAGCGGCTGAGGGAACTGGGGTTGTTTAGCCTGGAGAAGAGGAGGCTGAGGGGAGACCTAATTGCCTGAATAAGGCAATATTATTCAGACCAACTGCCTGAAAGGACGTTGTAGCGAGGTGGGGGTCGGTCTCTTTACCCGAGTAACAAGCGATGGGACGAGAGGGAACGGCCTCAAGCTGTGCCAGGGGAGGTTTAGGTTGGACATTAGGAAAAACGTCTTCACCGAAAGGGTGGCCAAGCATTGGCCCAGGCTGCCCAGGGCAGTGGTTGAGTCTCCATCCCTGGAGGTATTTCAAGAACGGCTAGGTGTGGTGCTCGAGGACATGGTATAGATGGACTTGGCAGTGATAGGTTAATGGTTGGACTCAATGATCTTAAGGGTCTTTTCCAACCTTGACGATTCAATGATTTCTATGATTTCTGTGATCTCGGCTACCAGGAGCCTGCTCAAGCCGACGGGGCCCCTGGGCCCACCCCGCGTGCCACCTGGTGGGGTTCTCTCTGCGTGACCGTGGGGAGGACGCGAGGAAGCGGGACGGTGCGCCTGCCTCGGTCCTGGAAGCCCCCGTACAAGAACTGTGGGGAAGTAGAGTGGCTAAAAAGGGCCCATCCAGGAAGATTTCTGCTGCGGCTGCCATCGAGCAATTCCCCCGGCGCAGCAGATGGGCTGAGGATGCGTCTCCTCCTACCGGTCCCGATCCAGTGGACGTATGTCCACATGGGGTCGAGCCTCACAGCCACAGCAGTGTGCCAAGGAGGCCAAGAGCATCCTGGCTTGTATCAGGAACAGCGTGGCCAGCAGGACCAGGGACATGATGGTCCCATGCGCTTCCCATGGCAGCAGTGACAACCAGAGGGCGAGCGCTCAAGACCCTGCAGCCGGGCCGGGTGGCTCCCCCAGGCCCCCGGGACCCAGCTGGATCCACTGCTTCTTGTAAGGCTTCTCCTCCAGGGGTTCAGGTGGTTCCTGCTATGGTAATTCCCATAACATGCAACTGCGATCCCGGGTCACAACAATTTAAAGGTATTTCCATTCCAGTCTCCACCCCTGGCCCCTTTGCACCAGACCATTGGGTTTAACACTGCAATGGGCTCCTCCCGTTGCCCTTGCTCCGGCTTGGACTTCTCCACAGCCTGCAGTCCCTTAGGGGTTTACCTGCTCCAATGGAGCCGTGTCTGTGAGCCGCAGTCTCTCCAGGGGTGTACCTGCTGCGGCATGGACTTCTCCACAGCCACGGTCACTTAGAGGTGCACCTGTTCCAGCGTGGCCTTCTCCATGGCCACAATGCCTTCAGAGATAGACCTGCTCCAGCGGGGCCTTGCCCGCAGCCACAGTCTCTTCAGAAGTAAACTTGCTCCCCCATGGCCTTACCCATGGCCACACGCTTTGAGGGGCTCCAGCATGACCTCACGTGCAGCCGCTGATGCTTCAGGGTGTACCTGCTGCAGCACAGGCTTGTGCACAGCCGCAGATGCTCCGAGGTGGACCTTCTCCAGCGTGGACCTTCTCCAGCGTGGACTCATCCTTGGGCCACAAGCCCTTCAAGAGGTATACCTGCTGCGGCACAGACGTAACCACAGCCACAGACACTGCAGACATACCTGCTCTGGCATGGGCTTATCCACGGCCACAGACGCTTCGGGGTGTCCTGCTCCCGCGTGGCCTCACCCACAGGTGACAGTCCCTTCGACTCGAGGTCACACTGGAGCTCCAGCCTGCCCAGGACAGCGGCCGCCGACCAATGCCCAGCCCATTCCTGAGCAGCGATCGCCCCCCCCCGGCCAACTCCCCCCAGTTTCTCCACTGGGCATGACGTCACAGGGCATGGAGCAGCCCTTGGGCCAGGCTGGGTCAGCTGGCCTGGCTGTGCCCCCTCCCAGCTCCTCGCTGGCGGGGCAGGGGGAGCTGGAAAGGCCTCGAGCAGTGGAAGCGCTGCTTAGCCACAGCTCCCACCTCAGGGGGTGCCACCGTTCTGCTCACCCTGAAGCCAAAGCACGGCCCGAGGCCAGCTCCTAGGCAGAACCCCAACTCCGTCCCAGCGGAAAGCGGAGCCGCGGGCAGGAGAGAGGCCGGGCAGGAGCACCGCCAGGCACAAGAGCTGCCAGGCGTGAGCGACGGCGGGCACGAGGGACAGCGGGCGCAAGGGGTGCCAGGCACAGGTGATGCTGGGCCCGAGGGACGTCGTCCTTGGGGCACGAGTGCTCTTGGGGTGCTAGCGACGATGTGCACCGGGCAAGTGAGATGCGGGGCGAGAGCACTGCCAGGCGTGAGCGATGGCGGGCACGGGGAGAGCGGGCACAAGCGACGGCAGGCAGGAGGGAGAGCGGGCACAGGCAGTGCCGGGCAGAGGGGAGAGCGGGCGCGAGGGACACCTCCCACAGGCCCCGGGGGTGCCCACGCGCCCCAGGATTATTTTAGCCTTTTCCCAGCTTTGTCCCCCCTAAAGCCCCAGGCTGGCAGAGCCGGGCTGGGGTGGGGAGAGCCCAGCGTGGGGTGCGGGGCGCCTGGGTGCCCCCCTGGGGTGGGCAGGAGGCCGGGGTGCTGGGGTGCCCCGGGGGAAGGGGACAAGAGCGGGGCCGGGGCTGGGGCTTGGGGGGCCCCGGGGTGACCCCGGGCTGGGGGGACGCTGGTGGAGCGGGGGGTTCGGGGGGGGCGTGGGGACGTGGGGGGGTCCCGGGCCGAGGGTCCCGGGGGGGGCGGGGTGGCAGGGGGCCCCGGGGGAGCCCTGTCCCGGCCCAGCCCCCCCGCTGCCTCTGCTGCTTTCGCTTTCGCTTCTGCCGACCTGCGGAGCCGGGATCTGCCCGGCGCCCGGTGACGTCAGACGCAGCTCGGGCTGCCATTGGCGGTCGGGCGGTGGAGGGGCCAATGGCGGGGAGGGGCGGGGCCTGAGGCGGGGCTCGGGACTTGGGGCGGGGCTCGGCGGCTCAGTGCGGGTTCGCGGCCGGTGCGGAGCAGCGCGATGGGGCCGGGGCGGGCGCTGGGCCTGGGGCTGCTGCTGGGGGCCGTCGTCGGGGTGGCTGCGGCGGCGAACGGTGAGGGCGGGCGGGGACCCGGGAGCCCCCTTGGGCACCGGGATCCCCCTGCACCCCCTCTCCCGGGACACCGGAGATCCCCCCCTTCCCCCCCCGTACACCGGGGTCCCCCTGGACTCCCCTTCCCCGGCCGCAGGGACCCCCCCGGTCCCCCTGCCCAGACACCGGGTGCCCCCTCCCCACCCCCTCTCCGCCCCTGCACCCCCCTTTCCTGAGCACCCCGACCCCCACCCAGCCTCGCTCTCCATCCCTGCCCCCGGGCACCCTCACCCCCCTCCCCCCCCCCCCCCCACCCCCCGCTGCCCCCCACCTCTGACCGCCCCCCGTGTCCCCGCAGTGCTCCACTCCCTGCGCTACTTCTATGTTGCGGTGTCGGAGCCAGGCCCGGGGCTTCCCCAGTTCGTAATCTTGGGGTACTTGGATGGGAACCCCTTTATGCGCTACGACAGCGAGACGGGGAAGGTGGAGCCCCAGGCAGCCTGGATGGCGACCAGCGTGGATCAGCAGTACTGGGACACCGAGACCCGGAACTTTCAGAGCCATCACCAGCTTTACCGCGTGAACCTGGATATATTGCGGGCCCGCTACAACCAGAGCAGGGGTGAGTGGGGGCTGGGCTGGGGCTCCGTGGGGCTGGGGTGGAGCTGCGTGGGCCAGGGGAGTTCACACCCCCAAGATCCTGCCCTGCCCCACGCTGCTGCCCCGGCTTGGGCCGGCCCTTCCCTGCCTGGGGTCATTGTCAGGGGGCTCCCAGCCACCCTGTCCCAGCCCCTTGCCACCCCCACGGCAGTCGAGACCCCCAGAAGCAGAGGGGCCCCCACCCGCAGTGTCCCAGCCCCTTGCCCTCCCCATGGTGCTCCGGCCCCCATCCCAGAGCCAGCAGGGCTTCCCCACCCCATCCCATCTCCTTGTGCCCCCTCCAGCATTTGGGAGCCATGGCAGCCCCTTGCTGTCCCAGGGTGCCGTGGGGCTGGGTGCCGGCCCAGCCCTCTCCTGGGTGCCGGGGGTCTGCATGACGGCGTTACGTGACAGCCCGAGTGCTGGACGGGGGGCAGCTCTCGTGCCGGTGCCCGATCCCCGTGGGCCTCATCCAGGGCTGGGGTGGGGGGTGCTGCCGGGGGCTCCGTGCCCCACTGAAGGCCCGGGGCTGCAGCCGCCCCTCAGCCCCGTCTGCCTGGTCGCGTTCCAGGGGCTCACACGCTGCAGCGCGTGTATGGCTGTGACCTCCTGGAGGACGGTAGCACCAGGGGGTATTGGCAGATGGGCTACGACGGGAGGGACTTCATCGCCTTCGACATGGACACGATGACGTTTACTGCGGCCGACGCGGTGCCACAAATAATCAAGCAGGAGTGCAAGGAGGACGGGACTGAAGCTGAGCGGAAGAAGCATTACCTGCAGAACACCTGCATCGAGTGGCTGAGGAAATACGTGAGCTACGGGCGGGCCGTGCTGGAGAGGAAAGGTGAGGGCGAGGCGGGGACCCCGGGGACCGGCTGCTGTGGGTGCGTGTGCCGGCCCTCACCGCCTGCCCCTCCCCAGAGCCCCCCACGGTGCGAGTGTCGGGGAAGGAGGCCCACGGGATCCTGACCTTGTACTGCCGCGCTTACGGCTTCTACCCGCGGCCCATCACCGTCAGCTGGCTGAAGGCGGGCGAGGTGAGGGACCAGGAGACGGAGTGGGGCAGCATCGCGCCCAACAGCGACGGCACCTACTACACCTGGGCCTCCATCGAGGCGCGCCCGGAGGAGAAGGACAAGTACCGGTGCCGCGTGGAGCACGCCAGCCTGGCCGAGCCCGGTGTCTTTGCGTGGGGTGAGCCCGGTGGGCTTGGGCCCGTGGAGCGGTGGGCTGGGGTGGTTGCCCTTCCCCTCCTCACGGCCCTGCTCTCCCCCAGAGCCGGAGTCCAACCTGCTCACCATCGTGGTGGCGGTGGCTGTTGCCGTCCTGGCTGTCACCGCTGTCATGGCTGCATTCACCATCTGGAAGTACAAATCAGGGAAAGGGAAGAAGGGCTACGGCATGGCATCAAGTGAGTACCGGGAGCAGGTCCGGCTCCACCCGCTGCCCAGTGCCGGGGCGGTCTCGTGGCTCTGGTTTTTGGCCGCTGCCGGCATTTCCCGACCCCTCGTCCTCCCTGTGCTGCCCCTCTTTAAAGCCTCGCAGCGGGGACGTATGGAAGAGGTTGTGTGTCCCCTCCGGTGCCTGCAGCACCATCCTCCCCTCCCAGTGGCTGCAGCGCGGCCGTGGCTCCCAGGCCGGCTCCTGGCCCGTGCACTGGGCCCGTAGCGAGCGTGGGGCTGGCAGCTCACGGCTGTTTCTCTCTCGCAGGCACGGACGGGGGGTCTGGTGGCTCAGCCGCAGGTACGGCCTGGGACCGGGGGGATGGACGGGGTGGGCCCAGCTCTCTGTGTTTTCTGCAACTGGAGCAACACTGGGTTGTGGGAGGGGGTCACCGAGCCCCCCAGAGCAGAGAGTTGGGGACAGGGAGGTGGCCCTGGGTGACGCTGTCTCTTCCTCTCTTCCCTGGAGGGATCACCGCCTAACCCCTTCCCGAGGGGCCAGCACGTGGCTGGATGTGGCCCCCTGCCCTCTCACCAGTTGGGCACAGAGCGGTGCTGGAGGATGCTGGGAGCTGCCTGCAGAGCGAGCTTGTCACGCTGCGCCTGCCCACCCCCAGCGACGGTGGTGGCTCTTCTGGCTGGGTGAACTTCGTTTTTCCAATACTAATTGAGCACTGCAATTATTACTGGTTTTTTTTTTTTACTTTAAGGTTGTAACTGATTTCTTCCGCGTGTGTACGTTTCCTGGCGCACCCAATAAACGCTGGTCCCCGCCCTCCCTCGGCCTGTGCCTCCTCTCACGGTGCCTGGGCTGCTCTCGCAGCCTCGGGCCGAGGGCTGTGCTGGTTCTGGCTGGGATGGAGTTCATTTGCTTCATGGCAGCCCATCATGGTGCCGGGTGCAGGATTTGAGACCAAGGCAGCGTCGGTAGCACAGCGATGGATCTGACCAGCGTTGGCACACCATCCCGGCCGCCCCGGTGCATAGATGGGGGTTGCGGAAGATGGTGAGAGGGGACACAAGCAGGCAGATGCCCCAAACTAAGGAGAGTTATTCCCGGCCGTATCATGTCGTACTCGATGATGAAAAGGGCAAAGAGGGGGCTGATGGGGACTGGCCGGCTTTTCCTCAGGCACTGGCTGGGTAGGGGTGTCCCTGTGGTGGAGGGGGTGAGCTCAAAGCCACGCAGATGGACCCTGAGCAGAAGGGCTCCTGCTCTGAGGCCACGGAAACAGGCGCTGAGACAACGTCTTCTGGTTTGAAGTCCTGCAAACGGTCCCTGCGCCTAAACCAGGGACTCGACCCTGAACTAAAATAGTTGCTCTTGTAGTCAAGGAGTCACGGTGGAAGCGGAGGTCGGCTCGGTCAATAAGAGAAGCAGCAGCTCCTCCTGAGAGGGAGCAGAGGCAGAAACGAGCTGGTGCCTATCCCTGGGCGGGCTGTGAGATCCAGGGAATGGTTTCGTCCATCAGGCAGGTGAAGAGATTTGCTCCCGGGTTGCTCCCATGCTGGGAGAGTGGGGCGTAACAGGCTGGAACTAGAAGGCAGGGAAGGGCAGGAGCTGGGATCCATTGCTGGGGACTGTGGGATTGATGGATGGGAAGAGGGGCAGCCACCCGCCGCCTCTGGAGGTGGCTCCTGCTGAGCGGGAAGGCAAAGGGGGGGATCCCAATTGCTGTGGTGGGAGCTGCGGGGAGCCCCACAGGAAAGGAGTGGGAGAAGCGACTGGTCCAGAGGCTCAAGGAAGTAAAGATCCTTTGAGGATGCAAAGGGGCACCGGTGGGCCATTGTCGATAGAGAGATGGCTCCCCCAGCAGTGTGCCCAGGTGGCCAAGGAGGCCAAGAGGGCTGCAAGCGCACGTTCCCGGGTCATGTTGATCTTCTCATCACCCAACACCCCCAAGTCCTTCTCCTCAGGGCTGCTCTCAATCCATTCCCCGCCCAGCCTGTATTTGTGCTTGGGATTGCCCCGACCCATGTGCAGGACCTTGCCCTTGGCCTGGTTGAACTTCATGAGGTTCACGTGGGCCCACCTGCCCAGCCTGCCAAGGTCCCTCTGGATGGCAGCCCTTCTCTCCGGCGTGTCGACCGCACCACACGGCTTGGTGTCAAACTTGCTGAGGGTGCGCTCAATCCCACTGTCCAATGTTGCCAACAAAGATGTTAAACAGCGCTGGTCCCAATAGCGACCCCTGAGGAGCGCCACTCGTCACTGGTCTCCACATGGACATCAAGGCGTTGACCACAACTCTTTGAGTGCGACCACCCAGCCAATTCCTTATCCACCGAGTGGTCCATCCGTCGAATCCCTGTCTCTCCATTTTAGAGACACGGATGTCGTGCGGGACAGCGTCAAATGCTTTGCACAGGTCCGGGTAGATGACATCTCTTGCTCTTCCCTCATCCACCAACGCTGTAACCCCGTCGTAGAAGGCCCCCAAATTTGTCAGGCACGACTTGCCCTTAGTGAAGCCCTGGTGGCTGTCACCAATCACCTCCTTATTTTCCATGTGCCTTAGCATAGTTTCCAGGAGACTCTGCTCCAGGATCTCGCGGGGCACAGAGGTGAGGCTGACTGGCCTGTAGTTCCCCGCGTCTTCCTTTTTTCCCTTCTTAAAAATGGGGTTATGTTTCCCCTTTTCCAGTCAGCGGCAGCTTCACTGGACTGCCCCGACTTCTCAAACATGATGGAGAGTGGCTTCACAACTTCATCCCCCAGTTCCCTTAGGACCTGCGGATGCATCTCACCAGGTCCCGTGGACTTGTGCACCTTCAGGTGCCTTAGATGGTCTCGAACGCGATCTTCTCCTACAGCGGGAGGTTCTTCATTCTCCCCGTCCCTGCCTTGGCCTTCTGCGACTTGGTGGTGTGGCTCGAGCACTGGCCGGTGAAGACTGAGGCAAAAGAGTCACTGAGTTCCTCAGCCTTCTCCATATCCCGGGTGCCCAGGTCTCCCGGTTCCTTCCGGAGAGGGCCCACATTCTCCCTAGTCCGCCTTTTATCACCAGGGAGTGGGCGCCATGGCTCGGGCAATGCCCAGCCTTCGGGAGCGTCTCCCGTCAGAGCTGCCGGCTCCTGGGGGGTCTCTGCGCTCCCCTGGTGTTTCCCTGCCTCAGGAAAACTGCCTGTGCCCCGAGATCTGCCGCTCCGCTGTGGATCGGACTGGCTCCGGAGCAGCTCCCGTCGGCAGCTGGGGGTTTTTGTACCAATTTGTATCCCACCGGGGGCAGAGGAGCCCCCCTGGCCACCCCATCGCTGCCCCCAGCCCTGCACCCCCCAATCCTTGGGCCCCTCACCCCAAGAAGGCCATGGAGGAGCTGGAGCGTGGCCAGAGCAGGGCAGCGAGGCTGGGGCAGGGGCTGGAGCCCAAGGCTGGGGAGGAGCGGCTGCGGGAGCTGGGGGGGCTCAGCCTGGAGAAGAGGAGGCTGAGGGGAGCCCTCATCGCTCTCTGCAACGGCCTGAAAGGAGGCTGGAGCCAGGGGGGTCGGTCTCTTCTCCCCAGTCACAAGCGATGGGACGAGAGGGAACGGTCTCAAGCTGCGCCAGGGCAGGTTTGGGTTGGGTATTGGGAAAAACTTCTTCCCCGAAAGGGCTGTCGGGCCCTGGCCCAGGCTGCCCAGGGAAGGGGTTGAGTCCCCACCCCTGGAGGGATTCAAGAGCCGGGGAGATGTGGTGCTTGGGGACATGGTTTAGTGGTGGCCTTGGCAGCGCTGGGTGTGAAAGGGTTAAAAACCACAAGAGCAAGAAAGATGTTGTAAATACCTTAGTCACTTAATTAGCTGAGAAGACTCCCTGGTGTGATTTAAAGGTGTTGTGAATGCCTTACAGCTTGATGTGATTTAGGGCGTAGCTAGAAGAACAGTTATAAGATAAGGGGGGCTCCGGGATAATCTCGTTACAGACAACTCGGCCTTGGGAGAACGGATGCACGGAACCATGAAGACTGGAAGAAACAGAAGAATGGCACCGATAGCCTTGAAGGACAACGTCTACGTGATCCTAGGACTGAGTTTGCGCAGAAGCAAGGGTCAATCAGCGAGCACAGTGAAGAAGACTACGAGCCTTCATCGGAAGACCCCCAAAGACCACTTGAAGACCACCACGAGAGATGACTGTGCATGCGAATTGGATCTTTACATATGCTAATAAGTTCATGGAAATCTCATGTTTATGTAAACGAATTCCCGGAAATCCTATGAATATGTATGATTGCATAGTATATATCTTCTAAAAATTCATCAACTTGTTGGGGCGCTTATGGTGGAGAATCCCCAGTGCTGCCCAGCGCTGCAATAAAGGACACCTCCTTAATAGTGACTTTGTTGCTCTTGAGTTTCATTTCAGGGACTCTCTGAATGCTCCGTTTCTCCCTTGCGGAGATTCGGACTGTGAGGGGAAGCATCCCTGAATTTTTGTATCAGGTTAACGGTTGGACTTGACGATCTTAAAGGTCTTTTCCAACCTAAACGATTCGATGACTCTATGATTAACCCTGGGCCCACGAGACCTGTGGTGGTTTACCCTTCGGGCCCACCACCCTTGGGCTTGTTAACCCTGGGGACCCATCACCCTGGGTGCCCGTCACTTTTTGCTTCGAAGGACCTCGGGGCTGCAGTGCCCACTCAGGTCACCATAAGTACCAATATGTGAAGAAGGCTGTCACCATCCTGGGTGGCACTCGGAGGACTGTGGCAGTGGGGTCCTGTGCTCCTGCTGCTCCCCGCAGCCCTAATGAGCCCACCCTTTGAACGCTGGGTCCAAGTCCTGGGCAACCAGTATAAGAGTGATGAAGTGACTGTGAGAGGGCCCCGTCTGAGGTGCTCCATGGCTGGGAGCCTCTTGGAGAGGCTGTGGGAGCCAGAACTCTTCAGCCTGGAGAAGATTTGGCTGTCGGGGGTCCCGCCCAGGTGGGATCTCATCAGTGGCAGTGACAGGACAAGAGGCACAGGGCACAAATGTAGACACAGAATGGCTTGGGAGGACACTTTTTTACTGTGGGGGTGACTGAGGCTCCTCGGGGAGGTTCTGGGGTCTCCAACTGTGGAGGGATAAAAGGCCACCAGGATGTGGCTATGGTGGTCTCCCTGGGCTGAGCCCCCCAGCACCCCTTGAAGGGCCCTGTTCCCCCCGCCAGGGTCTCCCAGGGGCCCTCCCCAGCACCCCAGCACCCCGTGAAGGTCCCAGCTGACCCCCAGGGACCCTCCTGAGCCCCCCAGCACCCCGTGAAGGTCCCAGCTGACCCCCAGGGACCCTCCTGAGCCCCCCAGCACCCCTTGAAGGTCCCAGCTGACCCCCAGGGATCCTCCTGAGGCCCCCAGCACCCCGTGAAGGTCCCAGCTGACCCCCAGGGACCCTCCTGAGGCCCCCAGCACCCCGTGAAGGTCCCAGCTGACCCCCAGGGATCCTCCTGAGGCCCCCAGCACCCCATGAAGGTCCCAGCTGAACCCCAAGGACCCTCCCGAGCCCCTCCAGGATGCCACGAAGGTCTCTGCTGCACCCTGGGGACCCACAGGGCTTTCCCGAGAGGGGAACAGCAGGTGACACCCGGGACACAGGCGGGGCTCAGCGTCCCCCCCAGGCCAGCGCGTGGAGGCGGTGGGCAGCATCTCGCAGTCGCCCACGGTACTCAAGGCAGCAGTGCAGCCCAGGCGGGATGGACTCCAACCCCCCCCGCAGCCCCCAGCACCCAGCGGCGATGGTCCCCGTCGAATCGTTGTCCCCGCCGTGCAGCACCCCCCTGGCACACAGGTCCCCCCAGCTTCCGCCGGCTGCCAGCAGGGCTTCCAGGGCCACCATGGGCGCGTCATGGCCACTGCGCCCTGGCCACCCCTCCAGTGCCCAGCCCATGTACGCCGCATCCCGCTCGGCTGGTGACGGAAGGGATGGCACCTGCGGTGGGCCACGACCCTCCAGAAGCCCCCGGGATTCCAGGTACCTGCAGGAACGTGGGGACGTTGAGGTCACTGGGAACACTGGGGACATTAAGGTCACTGGGAACACTGGAGTCATGGAGGACGTGGGGATATTGGGGTCAGCAGGGACACTGGAGACGTGGTGACACTGGGCTCACCAGGGTCATTGCTGCCACTGGGGACACTGGGATCATTGGTGTCACCAGTGATAAAGGGGTAAGCAGTGGCACTGGGGGTCAGCGGGCTGTGGCTCTGCAGCAGCCCCTGTGACACCAGGTACCTGTGGGGACATCGGGGACAACTGGGACACCTGGGGGCACCACGGCAGTGGAGGCAGTGGGGACACCAGTGACACCCAGGAAACAAAGAGCACCAGGGACACCAGGGACACTGAGGTCAGTGGGGGTGTGGGGTGGCTCTGGGCCACATTCCCCCAGCTGAGGGTGGCAGCACTGGTGGGGACACTGGGGACACTGGGACACTGGGGGCAGCAGGGACAGGATGGGCACTGGTGACTCTGCAGACAGACCAGGCACCAGGGTCAGCAGTGACACCAGTGACAGTGGGGCAGGGGACACATCCAGCCATGGGGGCAGAGCAGTGTCACCAGTGCCACCAGTGCGGTGGCCGCAAGGACTGGGAGAGAGCATTGTGGGCACCAGTGACCCCATGAACCCCTCCCAGTATCCTCACCAACCCCTCCCAGTGCTCCCAGCGACCCCACAGAACCCTCCCAGTACCCCCTCACCGGTGCCAGGCATCCCCGAAGAAGGGCCAGGCGGCGGCGTTGTCCCCCACGGCCACCCCGGCACCCTCCACGTAGTCCCATGCGAGGGGCAGGACCCGCAGCAACTCGGCCCCCCAGCGCTCCGGGGGCTCCCCCCGAGCCCCCAGCGCCCCAAAGAGGGCCACCGCCAGCGCCCCGAGGTACCCTGTGGGGACAGCGGTTTCAGGGGGGCTCCAGTGTCCCCTCCTCCGCTGCCGCCCCCCCCCCCCCGCCTGGCACCCACCGGTCGGGTGGTGGTGGGTCATGCGTCCGCTCTCGATGCTCACCCGGATCAGCGTTGGCAGCTCCCAGGCGTGCGGGTACCTGCATTGGCATCAGCCCTGTCCCCGTCCTCCCCTGTCCCCTCCCTGTCCCTGTAGCCCCAGCCTTGGCCCTATCCCCATCCCGCCACCACTGTCCTTGTCCCCCTCTGTCCTTGTCCCTGCTGTCCCCATCCCCCCTGGCCCCGCCACCTCCCTGTCCCTCTCTCATCTGCTCTGTGACCCCGTGTTCCCTCCTCCCTATCATTGTCCTCATCTTCTCTTGTCCCCTAGGGCTCCCTGTTCCCTCTCCCCCAGCTCAGACATCCCAGCCCCCCCAGCCCCACTGTCCCCCGCCTCCCAGCTCCAGCACCACCATGTCCCTAAGCCCCGGTCCTTGTCCTCTCCAGCTCCACCACCCCCATGTCCCCCTGCCCCCCTGTGTCCCCCCTCCCCCCTCCCTTACACCCCCATGTCCCTGTCACCCCATCCCCATTGCCTCATGTCCCCTTCCCTCCAGCTCTGAGACCCCCGTGTCCCCATCCCCGAGCTCTGACACTCCCGTGTCCCCATTCCCATGTCCCCCCATCCTCCCTTGTCCCTGTCTCTGCATATCTGCCCCCCCCCCACCCCGAGGTCTGACAGCCTTGTGTCCCCATCCCTGTCCCGTCCTTGTCCCTGTCCCTTCCAGCTCTGACACCCCCGTGTCCCCAGCCCCGACACCCTTGTGTCCCCATTCCCCCAGCAGTGACACCCCCTTGTCCCTGTCCCCATCCCCTGTGTCCCCATCCCTCCATGTCCCCGTCCCTGACTCCCCTATGGCCCTGACACCCCATTACCCGACAGCCCCATGTCCCCATCCCCTCTATGTCCCCATCCCTGCAGCTCTGACCACTCCAGTGTCCCTGTCCCCCTGTGTCCCTCTCCCCTCCAGCTCTGACACCCCCATGTCCCCATCCCTGACACCCTCGTGTCCCCATCCCTCCAGCTCCAACACCCTCGTGTCCCCATCCCTCCCATCCCCACGTGTCCGCACGTGTCCCCCCATGTCCCTACCCCCCCTCCGCTGTCCTTTCCCGTGTCCCTGTCCCCACCTGAGGCCGATGGCCAGGCTACGCATGGCGGCCCCGCAGCCAGTGCCGGTGGGGTTGAAGGGGATGCGATAGCCCTCGGGCTCCCCAGGCCGCAGCTGCGAGGTGCCTGGGGGGGGGGGATGTCGGGGGCATGAGACCTCCCCCCCCACGACACCCCCCGACTCCCCGCAGACCCTCGGACGCCACTCACCCAGGATGCTGGTGGGCCCCGGCTTGCGGCCCTCCATGTCACCCATGGCGGCCACATAGCGACGAGCCAGCTCCTGCAGGAGGGGTTCCCCCTCCAGGCCTGAGGAAGGGGGGTTTGTGAGGACCCCCCCCCCCGGGCCACCCAACTGGAGGGGAGGGAGAGGCCCCATGCACCCCCCAAAACTGAAGGGGAAGAGGAAGACCCCCTCCATTGCACCACCCCCAAACGGTGGGGAAAGGGAACACCGCCCCATAGACAACTCAATGACCTGCAGGGATTTCATGCTGCCTTGTCCCTGCCATGGCCCTGACCTGCGAGGTTTGGGGTTCTCTACCCCTGTCTTGGCCTCTACAAGTGCGGTTTGGGGGTACCCTGCCCCTGGCCTGGCCCTGATCTGAGGGATTTGGGGGATCCCTGCCCCTGGCCTGGCCCTGAACCTTGAGGTTTGACGTTTCCTGGTCTCCTCTCTTTCCATGACCGACTTGTCTTGGGGGTGCCCTGCTCCTCTTCTGGACCTGATCCACTGGGCTTGGGGTGCCCTGCACCCAGCTGGACGATTACCCATGGGGCTTTTGGGGTTCTTGGTCCTTGTTCTGACTCTCTCCATCGGGGTTCGTTATTGCTTTGCCCTATCGTGGCCATCACCCGGAGGTTCCTGGTGCCCTGCCTCTGTTGTAGCCAAGACCCACAGGGTTTGGGGTGCCTTGCCCCTGGCTTGGCCATGACCGTTGCGGTTTGGGGCTGTCCTGCCCCAGTCCTGGCCCTTAACTGCAGAGTTTGGATGGGTTTTGCCCCTGTCCTGGCCCTGCCTCACGGGGTTTCGGCTTCTCTACCCGTCTCGTGGCTGTGACCCACAGGGTTTTGAGCTTTCCCTGCACCAGTCCCGGCGCTGACCCACGGGGTTTGGGGTGCCCTGTCCGTGTCTGGTCCGTGACCTTTGGGCTTTCGGGGTGTCCTGAAACCCTCCTGACTCCCAACCATGGGATTTGGGGTGCCCTGGCCCTGTCTGGTCCATGAGCCGTGGGTTTGTGGTGTCCTGCCCCGATTCTGGTTCCCACCCACAGGGTTTGGGGTGCCCAGATTCTGTCCTGCTACTGACCCACGGGGTTTTGCGGTGCCCAGAGTCTGTCCTGCTCCTGACCCATGGGGTTTGGGGTGCCCTGGCCCCATCTGGTCTGTGACCTGTGGCGTTTGGGGGTGTCCTGCCCCCATCCTGAACGTGTTCTGCAGGACTTAGGGTGCCCTGGCCCTGTCCTGGACCTGACCCATGGGGTTTGGGGGTACCCTGCTCCTCTTCTAGACCTGACCCACAGGGTTTGGGGTGCCCTGTTCCACTCAGGTCCACAGCTCATGGGGTTTTGGGGTGCCCAGACTCTGTCGTGATCCTGACGCATGGGGTTTGGGGTGCCCTGGCTCTGTCTGGTCCATGACCTGTGGGGTTTGGGGGTGTCCTGCCCCCATCCTGGTGCCCACCTATGGGGTTTGGGGGGCCCTGGCCCTGTCTGGTCCATGAGCTGTGGGGTTTGTGGTGTCCTGCCCCCATCCTGGCTCCCACCCACAGGATCTGGGGTGCCCTGTCCCTGTCCTGGACCTGACCCACGGAGTTCTGAGGTGCCCTGTTCCAGTCTGGTGCACGACTCATGGGGTTTTGGGGTGCCCAGAGTCTGTCCTGCTCCTGACCCATGGGGTTTGGGGTGCCCTGGCCCTGTCTGGTCCATGGGCTGTGGGTTTTGGGGGTGTCCTGCCCCCATGCTGGCTCCCACCCATGGGGTTTGGGGTGCCCTGTCTCTGTCTGGTCCATGACCTGTGGGGTTTGGGGGTGTCCTGCCCCCATCCTGAACGTGTTCTGCAGGACTTAGGGTACCCTGGCCCTGTCCTGGACCCGACCCATGGGGTTTGGGGGGACCCTGCTCCTGTGCTAGACCTGACCCACAGGGTTTGGAGTGCCCTGTTCCTCTCTGGTCCATGACCTGTGGGGTTTTGGGGTGCCCAGACTCTGTCGTGGTCCTGACACATGGGGTTTGGGGTGCCCTGCTCCTGTCTTGGCCCTGATCCATGAGGTTTTGGGGTTGACCCATAGATTTTTGTGTTTCCCTCTCTCCATCCTGGCCCTGATCCACAGTGTTTTGGGGGTGCCCAGCCCTTGGATTGGCTGTGCTCCGTGGGGCTTGGCGTTCCCTGCCCCTGACCTGGCCATGACCCGCAGGGATTTCATGCTGCCTTGTCCCTGCCATGGCCCTGACCTGCGAGGTTTGGGGTTCTCTACCCCTGTCTTGGCCTCTACAAGTGCGGTTTGGGGGTACCCTGCCCCTGGCCTGGCCCTGATCTGAGGGATTTGGGGGATCCCTGCCCCTGGCCTGGCCCTGAACCTTGAGGTTTGACGTTTCCTGGTCTCCTCTCTTTCCATGACCGACTTGTCTTGGGGGTGCCCTGCTCCTCTTCTGGACCTGATCCACTGGGCTTGGGGTGCCCTGCACCCAGCTGGACGATTACCCATGGGGCTTTTGGGGTTCTTGGTCCTTGTTCTGACTCTCTCCATCGGGGTTCGTTATTGCTTTGCCCTATCGTGGCCATCACCCGGAGGTTCCTGGTGCCCTGCCTCTGTCGTAGCCAAGACCCACAGGGTTTGGGGTGCCTTGCCCCTGGCTTGGCCATGACCGTTGCGGTTTGGGGCTGTCCTGCCCCAGTCCTGGCCCTTAACTGCAGAGTTTGGATGGGTTTTGCCCCTGTCCTGGCCCTGCCTCACGGGGTTTCGGCTTCTCTACCCGTCTCGTGGCTGTGACCCACAGGGTTTTGAGCTTTCCCTGCACCAGTCCCGGCGCTGACCCACGGGGTTTGGGGTGCCCTGTCCGTGTCTGGTCCATGACCTGTGGGGTCTGGGGGTGTCCTGCCCCCATCCTGAACGTGTTCTGCAGGACTTGGAGTGCCTTGTCCCTATCCTGGACCTGAGCCACGGAGTTCTGAGGTGCCCTGTTCCTCTCTGGTCAATGACTCATGGGGTTTTGGGGTGCCCAGATTCTGTCCTGCTACTGACCCACGGGGTTTGGGGTGCCCTGGCCCTGTCTGATCTGTGACCTGTGGGTTTTGGGGGTATCCTGCACCCATCCTGGCTCCCACCCATGGGGTTTGGGGTGCCCTGTCTCTGTCTGGTCCATGACCTGTGGGGTTTGGGGGTGTCCTGCTCCCATCCTGAACGTGTTCTGCAGGACTTACGGTGCCCTGGCCCTGTCCTGGACCCGACCCATGGGGTTTGGGGGTGCCTTGTCCTTGTCCTGGACCTGAGCCACAGTGTTTTGGGGTGCCCTGTTTGACTGTGGTCCATGACCTGTGGGGTTTTGGGGTGCCCAGACTCTGTCCTGCTCCTGACCCATGGGGTTTGGGGTGCCCTGGCCCTGTCTTCTCCATGAGCTGTGAAGTTTTGGGGTGTCCTGCCCCTGCCCTGGACCCAACCCGCAGGCTCCTGGGCTGCCCGACCCCTTTCCTGACCCTGAACCCCACTATCTGAGGCCTGAGCACACTTTGCGGAGCATGGCAGGATGAGACCTCCATTTCTTTATGTCCGAACAAAAATATGTCCAAAAAACTGTTATTTTTGGCACACCGATGGTTTTTGTTTTTAATTTTCCTAATTGCCAATGGATTTTAAACCTCGTTATTCACCCGGTTTACGACCAAGCACCCGTTGCCGCCCCCCCTCCCCCCCAGCAGAATTTTCCCCAACAGATCAAAGATTTGGGTCACGTTTGGCATCATTTGGGCCAAAAAAAACGGACGAAAACGTGGTGCTGGGTGCCAGGAGTTGCACTTTTCTAGGACTGGCCCGGGGCCCGGGCCGAGGTTTTGCTGCTTGACTCCGTAATTAAGGCTCTGCAATTTAAGGACGATCTTTTAACCACTCGCTGCCCACCACCAGACATTAATTTTACTTTTTTTGGATAGCAAAAACCAACGGGTTTGGGTCGGAGCCGACCCCGGTTGTCAGAGCAGAGCTGCCCCATCCTGACAGGAGCCAGGTGACTTCAGTTTTGGGGGATCTCACCCCAAAAGATGGCTCGGGGCCATGGTTTTGCCCCATCCCAGTGACAGAACTATTGGAAAATACTTGGGAGAAACATTTTTCCTTGGTGAGGCTCCTTTTCTCCTGGTCCCTGCCTTCCCCCGGGCCTTGCTAAAACCCATCCTTCTGCATCCCAAGTCCCTTTGAGGCCTCTGGCCCCTCTAGGTGTCCCCTTTGGGTGCCCCCCCAGTCCCCTTAGGGTGCCCCCCCAGGCTCCTCCATGCCCCTTTGGGTACCCCCCCGCCCCTTTGGGTGCCCCCCCAGTCTCCTTTGGGTGCCTCCATGCCCCCTTGGGTACCCCCACCCCTTTTGGGTGCCCCCCACGTCCCTGTGTGCCCCTTTGGGTGCCACCCCAACCCTTTTGGGTGCCTCCGTGCCCCTTTGGGTGCCCCCCCAGCCCTTTTGGGTGCCCTCCAGGCTCCCCCATGCCCCTTTGGATACCCCCAGCGCTCTTTGGGTACATCCCCCTCCATGCCCCTCTGGGGGCTCCCTGCAGCCCCCCAGTCCCCTCTCAGTGCTTTTTGGGGCCCCCCGCAGCCTTTCCCCTCCCTGCCACCCCCCCCAGGGACAGCAGCCCTGGGGTCCCTCCCCACTCATGCCCACCACCACGGGGACAGTGCCCATGTCCCCGTCGTGTCCCCCCCCAGTCCCCTTGGTGTCCTCACCCTCCTTAAGGGCCCCTGGCCAGCGCTGGCCCCGTGCCCCAAACCTGATGGGCGTCCCCAGCTGCTACCGCGATGGAGGAGACGTGAGTGCCCCCGGGGAGTCCTCGGCACCTGCCCCACCGCTCCCCCACCCCCCTTGAAACCCCACTTTTCCCCCAGGGTGCCCTCGGTGGAAGCCTACGAAGCGGCCATGGTGCTGAGCGGGGTGGGGGACGCGCTCGGATACCGGGGGAGCCGGTGGGAGTATTGCACCTCGGGACCCCAGATCCACGCCGAGCTGGCCGAGCTGGGGGGGCTGGAAGCCATCACCCTCCAGCCCCCCGAGTGGCCCGTCAGCGATGACACCGTCCTCCACCTCGCGACCGCCGAGGGCCTGGCCACAGGTTGGGGGGGTGGGGGGAAGTAGGTGTGTCCGTTGCACCCCACAGACACAGGGGAGGGTCACCGGGGGATGGTGTCCCCATGGTATCCTAGACCGGGGGGGTTTGGGGGTCCCTGTTATACCACTTGGCT
This sequence comes from Nipponia nippon, assembly GCF_047370975.1. Lineage (NCBI taxonomy): Eukaryota > Metazoa > Chordata > Aves > Pelecaniformes > Threskiornithidae > Nipponia > Nipponia nippon. The sequence goes on from NW_028262370.1 coordinate 554,668, forward strand.
GCATGGGGGGTCCCTGGGGCAGTCTGGGGGTCCCCGTTACAGCTCTGAGCTGCTTAGGGGGGTCCCTGAGGCAGTTTGGGGGTCCCCATTATACCTCTGAGCTGCTTAGGGGGGGGTCCCTGGAGGGGTTCGGGGGTCACCGTTACACCTCTGAGCTGCTTAAGGGGGTCCCTGGAGGGGTTCGGGGGTCCCCGTTACACCTCTGAGCTGCCTAGGGGGTCCCTGAGGCAGTTTGGGGGTCCCCCTTACACCTCTGAGCTGCTTAGGGGGGGGTTGGGGGGAGTTTGGAGGTCCCTGGCCAGCCCTGGAGGGGGTTTGGGGGCATCCTAATTCCACGCCCCCTTCAGGGGCTCCACTGAGGCCCCCCAAAAAAAGTTGCCGGGGTCCCCATTTCCCCTCACGGGGGGGTGGGGATCCCCTATTTTTCCCCCCCAGTTTGTGGGAACTGGTGTTCCCTTTCCTCCCACATTGGGTGCTGGGGGGGGGGGGTCCATTTCCCCCTCCCAGTCTGGGGGATGTGGGGGGTGGTGGTGGTTACCCCTTTCCCACCCAATTTGGGGTGCTCAGGAGGATTCCCCATTTCTCCTGAGTTTTGGGGTGTTCATGGATGTCCTCCCACTTCCCCTCCACTTTTGGGGGTCCATGGGGGGGCATCCCTTTTTTCCTCCACTTTTGGGGGTCCATGGGGGGTGTCCTCCTTCCCCTCCACTTTTGGGGGGTCCATGGGGGCTGTCCCCTTTTCCCTCCACTTTTGGGGGGGTCAATGGCAGGCAACTCGTTTTCCCTTCACTTTTGGGGGTCCATGGGGGGGGGGGGTCCTCCTTCCCCTTCCGTTTCGGGTTGTCTATGGGGCGGTGTTCCCTTTCCCCACCGTTTGGGGGTGGTGCAATGGAGGGGGTCTTCCTCTTCCCCTTCAGTTTTGGGGGGTGCATGGGGCCTCTCCCTCCCCTCCAGTTGGGTGGCCCGGGGGGGGGGGTCCTCACAAACCCCCCTTCCTCAGGCCTGGAGGGGGAACCCCTCCTGCAGGAGCTGGCTCGTCGCTACGTGGCCGCCATGGGTGACATGGAGGGCCGCAAGCCGGGGCCCACCAGCATCCTGGGTGAGTGGCGTCCGAGGGTCTGCGGGGAGTCGGGGGATGTCGGGGCCATGAGACCTCCCCCCCCAGGCACCTCGCAGCTGCGGCCTGGGGAGCCCGAGGGCTATCGCATCCCCTTCAACCCCACCGGCACTGGCTGCGGGGCCGCCATGCGTAGCCTGGCCATCGGCCTCAGGTGGGGACAGGGACACGGGAAAGGACAGCGGAGGGGGGGTAGGGACATGGGGGGACACGTGCGGACACGTGGGGATGGGAGGGATGGGGACACGAGGGTGTTGGAGCTGGAGGGATGGGGACACGAGGGTGTCAGGGATGGGGACATGGGGGTGTCAGAGCTGGAGGGGAGAGGGACACAGGGGGACAGGGACACTGGAGTGGTCAGAGCTGCAGGGATGGGGACATAGAGGGGATGGGGACATGGGGCTGTCGGGTAATGGGGTGTCAGGGCCATAGGGGAGTCAGGGATGGGGACATGGAGGGATGGGGACACAGGGGATGGGGACACAGGGGATGGGGACAGGGACAAGGGGGTGTCACTGCTGGGGGAATGGGGACACAAGGGTGTCGGGGCTGGGGACACGGGGGTGTCAGAGCTGGAAGGGACAGGGACAAGGACGGGACAGGGATGGGGACACAAGGCTGTCAGACCTCGGGGTGGGGGGGCAGATATGCAGAGACAGGGACGAGGGAGGAGGGGGGGACAGGGGAAGGGGGACACGGGAGTGTCAGAGCTCGGGGATGGGGACACGGGGGTCCCAGAGCTGGAGGGAAGGGGACATGAGGCAATGGGGATGGGGTGACAGGGACATGGGGGTGTAAGAGATGGGGGAATGGGGACACAGAGGGGCATGGGGACATGGGGGTGTTGGAGCTGGAGAGGACAAGGACCGGGGCTTAGGGACATGGTGGTGCTGGAGCTGGGAGGCGGGGGACAGTGGGGCTGGGGGGGCTGGGATGTCTGAGCTGGGGGAGAGGGAACAGGGAGCCCTAGGGGACAAGAGAAGATGAGGACAATGATAGGGAGGAGGGAACACGGGGTCACAGAGCAGATGAGAGGGGGACAGGGAGGTGGCGGGGCCAGGGGGGATGGGGACAGCAGGGACAAGGACAGAGGGGGACAAGGACAGTGGTGGCGGGATGGGGATAGGGCCAAGGCTGGGGCTACAGGGACAGGGAGGGGACAGGGGAGGACGGGGACAGGGCTGATGCCAATGCAGGTACCCGCACGCCTGGGAGCTGCCAACGCTGATCCGGGTGAGCATCGAGAGCGGACGCATGACCCACCACCACCCGACCGGTGGGTGCCAGGCGGGGGGGGGGGGGGGCGGCAGCGGAGGAGGGGACACTGGAGCCCCCCTGAAACCGCTGTCCCCACAGGGTACCTCGGGGCGCTGGCGGTGGCCCTCTTTGGGGCGCTGGGGGCTCGGGGGGAGCCCCCGGAGCGCTGGGGGGCGGAGTTGCTGCGGGTCCTGCCCCTCGCATGGGACTACGTGGAGGGTGCCGGGGTGGCCGTGGGGGACAACGCCGCCGCCTGGCCCTTCTTCGGGGATGCCTGGCACCGGTGAGGGGGTACTGGGAGGGTTCTGTGGGGTCGCTGGGAGCACTGGGAGGGGTTGGTGAGGATACTGGGAGGGGTTCATGGGGTCACTGGTGCCCACAATGCTCTCTCCCAGTCCTTGCGGCCACCGCACTGGTGGCACTGGTGACACTGCTCTGCCCCCATGGCTGGATGTGTCCCCTGCCCCACTGTCACTGGTGTCACTGCTGACCCTGGTGCCTGGTCTGTCTGCAGAGTCACCAGTGCCCATCCTGTCCCTGCTGCCCCCAGTGTCCCAGTGTCCCCAGTGTCCCCACCAGTGCTGCCACCCTCAGCTGGGGGAATGTGGCCCAGAGCCACCCCACACCCCCACTGACCTCAGTGTCCCTGGTGTCCCTGGTGCTCTTTGTTTCCTGGGTGTCACTGGTGTCCCCACTGCCTCCACTGCCGTGGTGCCCCCAGGTGTCCCAGTTGTCCCCGATGTCCCCACAGGTACCTGGTGTCACAGGGGCTGCTGCAGAGCCACAGCCCGCTGACCCCCAGTGCCACTGCTTACCCCTTTATCACTGGTGACACCAATGATCCCAGTGTCCCCAGTGGCAGCAATGACCCTGGTGAGCCCAGTGTCACCACGTCTCCAGTGTCCCTGCTGACCCCAATATCCCCACGTCCTCCATGACTCCAGTGTTCCCAGTGACCTTAATGTCCCCAGTGTTCCCAGTGACCTCAACGTCCCCACGTTCCTGCAGGTACCTGGAATCCCGGGGGCTTCTGGAGGGTCGTGGCCCACCGCAGGTGCCATCCCTTCCGTCACCAGCCGAGCGGGATGCGGCGTACATGGGCTGGGCACTGGAGGGGTGGCCAGGGCGCAGTGGCCATGACGCGCCCATGGTGGCCCTGGAAGCCCTGTTGGCAGCCGGCGGAAGCTGGGGGGACCTGTGTGCCAGGGGGGTGCTGCACGGCGGGGACAACGATTCGACGGGGACCATCGCCGCTGGGTGCTGGGGGCTGCGGGGGGGGTTGGAGTCCATCCCGCCTGGGCTGCACTGCTGCCTTGAGTACCGTGGGCGACTGCGAGATGCTGCCCACCGCCTCCACGCGCTGGCCTGGGGGGGACGCTGAGCCCCGCCTGTGTCCCGGGTGTCACCTGCTGTTCCCCTCTCGGGAAAGCCCTGTGGGTCCCCAGGGTGCAGCAGAGACCTTCGTGGCATCCTGGAGGGGCTCGGGAGGGTCCTTGGGGTTCAGCTGGGACCTTCATGGGGTGCTGGGGGCCTCAGGAGGATCCCTGGGGGTCAGCTGGGACCTTCACGGGGTGCTGGGGGCCTCAGGAGGGTCCCTGGGGGTCAGCTGGGACCTTCACGGGGTGCTGGGGGGCTCAGGAGGGTCCCTGGGGGTCAGCTGGGACCTTCACGGGGTGCTGGGGGCCTCAGGAGGGTCCCTGGGGGTCAGCTGGGACCTTCACGGGGTGCTGGGGGCCTCAGGAGGGTCCCTGGGGGTCAGCTGGGACCTTCACGGGGTGCTGGGGGGCTCAGGAGGGTCCCTGGGGGTCAGCTGGGACCTTCACGGGGTGCTGGGGGGCTCAGGAGGGTCCCTGGGGGTCAGCTGGGACCTTCACGGGGTGCTGGGGGGCTCAGGAGGGTCCCTGGGGGTCAGCTGGGACCTTCACGGGGTGCTGGGGGGCTCAGGAGGGTCCCTGGGGGTCAGCTGGGACCTTCACGGGGTGCTGGGGTGCTGGGGAGGGCCCCTGGGAGACCCTGGCGGGGGGAACAGGGCCCTTCAAGGGGTGCTGGGGGGCTCAGCCCAGGGAGACCACCATAGCCACATCCTGGTGGCCTTTTATCCCTCCACAGTTGGAGACCCCAGAACCTCCCCGAGGAGCCTCAGTCACCCCCACAGTAAAAAAGTGTCCTCCCAAGCCGTTCTGTGTCTACATTTGTGCCCTGTGCCTCTTGTCCTGTCACTGCCACTGATGAGATCCCACCTGGGCGGGACCCCCGACAGCCAAATCTTCTCCAGGCTGAAGAGTTCTGGCTCCCACGGCCTCTCCAAGAGGCTCCCAGCCATGGAGCACCTCAGACGGGGCCCTCTCACAGTCACTTCATCACTCTTATACTGGTTGCCCAGGACTTGGACCCAGCGTTCAAAGGGTGGGCTCATTAGGGCTGCGGGGAGCAGCAGGAGCACAGGACCCCACTGCCACAGTCCTCCGAGTGCCACCCAGGATGGTGACAGCCTTCTTCACATATTGGTACTTATGGTGACCTGAGTGGGCACTGCAGCCCCGAGGTCCTTCGAAGCAAAAAGTGACGGGCACCCAGGGTGATGGGTCCCCAGGGTTAACAAGCCCAAGGGTGGTGGGCCCGAAGGGTAAACCACCACAGGTCTCGTGGGCCCAGGGTTAATCATAGAGTCATCGAATCGTTTAGGTTGGAAAAGACCTTTAAGATCGTCAAGTCCAACCGTTAACCTGATACAAAAATTCAGGGATGCTTCCCCTCACAGTCCGAATCTCCGCAAGGGAGAAACGGAGCATTCAGAGAGTCCCTGAAATGAAACTCAAGAGCAACAAAGTCACTATTAAGGAGGTGTCCTTTATTGCAGCGCTGGGCAGCACTGGGGATTCTCCACCATAAGCGCCCCAACAAGTTGATGAATTTTTAGAAGATATATACTATGCATTCATACATATTCATAGGATTTCCGGGAATTCGTTTACATAAACATGAGATTTCCATGAACTTATTAGCATATGTAAAGATCCAATTCGCATGCACAGTCATCTCTCGTGGTGGTCTTCAAGTGGTCTTTGGGGGTCTTCCGATGAAGGCTCGTAGTCTTCTTCACTGTGCTCGCTGATTGACCCTTGCTTCTGCGCAAACTCAGTCCTAGGATCACGTAGACGTTGTCCTTCAAGGCTATCGGTGCCATTCTTCTGTTTCTTCCAGTCTTCATGGTTCCGTGCATCCGTTCTCCCAAGGCCGAGTTGTCTGTAACGAGATTATCCCGGAGCCCCCCTTATCTTATAACTGTTCTTCTAGCTACGCCCTAAATCACATCAAGCTGTAAGGCATTCACAACACCTTTAAATCACACCAGGGAGTCTTCTCAGCTAATTAAGTGACTAAGGTATTTACAACATCTTTCTTGCTCTTGTGGTTTTTAACCCTTTCACACCCAGCGCTGCCAAGGCCACCACTAAACCATGTCCCCAAGCACCACGTCTCCCCGGCTCTTGAATCCCTCCGGGGATGGGGACTCAACCCCTTCCCTGGGCAGCCTGGGCCAGGGCCTGACAGCCCTTTCGGGGAAGAAGTTTTTCCTAGTATCCAACCCAAACCTGCCCTGGCGCAGCTTGAGACCGTTCCCTCTCGTCCCATCGCTTGTGACTGGGGAGAAGAGACCGACCCCCCCGGCTCCAGCCTCCTTTCAGGCCGTTGCAGAGAGCGATGAGGGCTCCCCTCAGCCTCCTCTTCTCCAGGCTGAGCCCCCCCAGCTCCCCCAGCCGCTCCTCCCCAGCCTTGGGCTCCAGCCCCTGCCCCAGCCTCGCTGCCCTGCTCTGGCCACGCTCCAGCCCCTCCATGGCCTTCGTGGGGTGAGGGGCCCAAGGATTGGGGGGTGCAGGGCTGGGGGCAGCAATGGGGTGGCCAGGGGGGCTCCTCTGCCCCCAGTGGGACAGAAATTGGTACAAAAACCCCCAGCTGCCAACGGGAGCTGCTCCGGAGCCAGTCCGATCCACAGCGGAGCGGCAGATCTCGGGGCACAGGCAGTTTTCCTGAGGCAGGGAAACACCAGGAGAGCGCAGAGACCCCCCAGGAGCCGGCAGCTCTGGCGGGAGACGCTCCCGAAGGCTGGGCATTGCCCGAGCCATGGCGCCCACTCCCTGTGATAAAAGGCAGACTAGGGAGAATGTGGGCCCTCTCCGGAAGGAACCGGGAGACCTGGGCACCCGGGATATGGAGAAGGCTGAGGAACTCAGTGACTCTTTTGCCTCAGTCTTCACCGGCAAGTGCTCGAGCCACACCACCAAGTCGCAGAAGGCCAAGGCAGGGACTGGGAGAATGAAGAACCGCCCGCTGTAGGAGAAGATCGCGTTCGAGACCATCTAAGGCACCTAAAGGTGCACAAGTCCACGGGACCTGGTGAGATGCATCCGCAGGTCCTAAGGGAACTGGGGGATGAAGTTGTGAAGCCACTCTCCATCATGTTTGAGAAGTCGGGGCAGTCCAGTGAAGCTGCCGCTGACTGGAAAAGGGGAAACATAACCCCATTTTTAAGAAGGGAAAAAAGGAAGACGCGGGGAACTACAGGCCAGTCAGCCTCACCTCTGTGCCCCGCGAGATCCTGGAGCAGAGTCTCCTGGAAACTATGCTAAGGCACATGGAAAATAAGGAGGTGATTGGTGACAGCCACCGGGGCTTCACTAAGGGCAAGTCGTGCCTGACAAATTTGGGGGCCTTCTACGACGGGGTTACAGCGTTGGTGGATGAGGGAAGAGCAAGAGATGTCATCTACCCGGACCTGTGCAAAGCATTTGACGCTGTCCCGCACGACATCCGTGTCTCTAAAATGGAGAGACAGGGATTCGACGGATGGACCACTCGGTGGATAAGGAATTGGCTGGATGGTCGCACTCAAAGAGTTGTGGTCAACGCCTTGATGTCCATGTGGAGACCAGTGACGAGTAGCGTTCCTCAGGGGTCGCTATTGGGACCAGCGCTGTTTAACATCTTTGTTGGCAACATTGGACAGTGGGATTGAGCGCACCCTCAGCAAGTTTGACACCAAGCCGTGTGGTGCGGTCGACACGCCGGAGAGAAGGGCTGCCATCCAGAGGGACCTTGGCAGGCTGGGCAGGTGGGCCCACGTGAACCTCATGAAGTTCAACCAGGCCAAGGGCAAGGTCCTGCACATGGGTTGGGGCAATCCCAAGCACAAATACAGGCTGGGCGGGGAATGGATTGAGAGCAGCCCTGAGGAGAAGGACTTGGGGGTGTTGGGTGATGAGAAGATCAACATGACCCGGCAATGTGCGCTTGCAGCCCTCTTGGCCTCCTTGGCCACCTGGGCACACTGCTGGGGGAGCCATCTCTCTATTGACAATGGCCCACCGGTGCCTCTTTGCATCCTCAAAGGATCTTTACTTCCTTGAGCCTCTGGACCAGTCGCTTCTCCCACTCCTTTCCTGTGGGGCTCCCCGCAGCTCTCACCACGGCAATTGGGATCCCCCCCTTTGCCTTCCCGCTCAGCAGGAGCCACCTCCAGAGGCGGCGGGTGGCTGCCCCTCTTCCCATCCATCAATCCCACAGTCCCCAGCAATGGATCCCAGCTCCTGCCCTTCCCTGCCTTCTAGTTCCAGCCTGTTACGCCCCACTCTCCCAGCATGGGAGCAACCTGGGAGCAAATCTCTTCACCTGCCTGATGGACGAAACCATTCCCTGGATCTCACAGCCCGCCCAGGGATAGGCACCAGCTCGTTTCTGCCTCTGCTCCCTCTCAGGAGGAGCTGCTGCTTCTCTTATTGACCGAGCCGACCTCCGCTTCCACCGTGACTCCTTGACTACAAGAGCAACTATTTTAGTTCAGGGTCGAGTCCCTGGTTTAGGCGCAGGGACCGTTTGCAGGACTTCAAACCAGAAGACGTTGTCTCAGCGCCTGTTTCCGTGGCCTCAGAGCAGGAGCCCTTCTGCTCAGGGTCCATCTGCGTGGCTTTGAGCTCACCCCCTCCACCACAGGGACACCCCTACCCAGCCAGTGCCTGAGGAAAAGCCGGCCAGTCCCCATCAGCCCCCTCTTTGCCCTTTTCATCATCGAGTACGACATGATACGGCCGGGAATAACTCTCCTTAGTTTGGGGCATCTGCCTGCTTGTGTCCCCTCTCACCATCTTCCGCAACCCCCATCTATGCACCGGGGCGGCCGGGATGGTGTGCCAACGCTGGTCAGATCCATCGCTGTGCTACCGACGCTGCCTTGGTCTCAAATCCTGCACCCGGCACCATGATGGGCTGCCATGAAGCAAATGAACTCCATCCCAGCCAGAACCAGCACAGCCCTCGGCCCGAGGCTGCGAGAGCAGCCCAGGCACCGTGAGAGGAGGCACAGGCCGAGGGAGGGCGGGGACCAGCGTTTATTGGGTGCGCCAGGAAACGTACACACGCGGAAGAAATCAGTTACAACCTTAAAGTAAAAAAAAAAAAACAGTAATAATTGCAGTGCTCAAATAGTATTGGAAAAACGAAGTTCACCCAGCCAGAAGAGCCACCACCGTCGCTGGGGGTGGGCAGGCGCAGCGTGACAAGCTCGCTCTGCAGGCAGCTCCCAGCATCCTCCAGCACCGCTCTGTGCCCAACTGGTGAGAGGGCAGGGGGCCACATCCAGCCACGTGCTGGCCCCTCGGGAAGGGGTTAGGCGGTGATCCCTGCAGGGTAGAGAGGAAGAGACAGCGTCACCCAGGGCCACCTCCCTGTCCCCAACTCTCTGCTCTGGGGGGCTCGGTGACCCCCTCCCACAACCCAGTGTTGCTCCAGTTGCAGAAAACACAGAGAGCTGGGCCCACCCCGTCCATCCCCCCGGTCCCAGGCCGTACCTGCGGCTGAGCCACCAGACCCCCCGTCCGTGCCTGCGAGAGAGAAACAGCCGTGAGCTGCCAGCCCCACGCTCGCTACGGGCCCAGTGCATGGGCCAGGAGCCGGCCTGGGAGCCACGGCCGCGCTGCAGCCACTGGGAGGGGAGGATGGTGCTGCAGGCACCGGAGGGGACACACAACCTCTTCCATACGTCCCCGCTGCGAGGCTTTAAAGAGGGGCAGCACAGGGAGGACGAGGGGTCGGGAAATGCCGGCAGCGGCCAAAAACCAGAGCCACGAGACCGCCCCGGCACTGGGCAGCGGGTGGAGCCGGACCTGCTCCCGGTACTCACTTGATGCCATGCCGTAGCCCTTCTTCCCTTTCCCTGATTTGTACTTCCAGATGGTGAATGCGGCCATGACAGCGGTGACAGCCAGGACGGCAACAGCCACCGCCACCACGATGGTGAGCAGGTTGGACTCCGGCTCTGGGGGAGAGCAGGGCCGTGAGGAGGGGAAGGGCAACCACCCCAGCCCACCGCTCCACGGGCCCAAGCCCACCGGGCTCACCCCACGCAAAGACACCGGGCTCGGCCAGGCTGGCGTGCTCCACGCGGCACCGGTACTTGTCCTTCTCCTCTGGGCGCGCCTCGATGGAGGCCCAGGTGTAGTAGGTGCCGTCGCTGTTGGGCGCGATGCTGCCCCACTCCGTCTCCTGGTCCCTCACCTCGCCCGCCTTCAGCCAGCTGACGGTGATGGGCCGCGGGTAGAAGCCGTAAGCGCGGCAGTACAAGGTCAGGATCCCGTGGGCCTCCTTCCCCGACACTCGCACCGTGGGGGGCTCTGGGGAGGGGCAGGCGGTGAGGGCCGGCACACGCACCCACAGCAGCCGGTCCCCAGGGTCCCCGCCTCGCCCTCACCTTTCCTCTCCAGCACGGCCCGCCCGTAGCTCACGTATTTCCTCAGCCACTCGATGCAGGTGTTCTGCAGGTAATGCTTCTTCCGCTCAGCTTCAGTCCCGTCCTCCTTGCACTCCTGCTTGATTATTTGTGGCACCGCGTCGGCCGCAGTAAACGTCATTGTGTCCATGTCGAAGGCGATGAAGTCCCTCCCGTCGTAGCCCATCTGCCAATACCCCCTGGTGCTACCGTCCTCCAGGAGGTCACAGCCATACACGCGCTGCAGCGTGTGAGCCCCTGGAACGCGACCAGGCAGACGGGGCTGAGGGGCGGCTGCAGCCCCGGGCCTTCAGTGGGGCACGGAGCCCCCGGCAGCACCCCCCACCCCAGCCCTGGATGAGGCCCACGGGGATCGGGCACCGGCACGAGAGCTGCCCCCCGTCCAGCACTCGGGCTGTCACGTAACGCCGTCATGCAGACCCCCGGCACCCAGGAGAGGGCTGGGCCGGCACCCAGCCCCACGGCACCCTGGGACAGCAAGGGGCTGCCATGGCTCCCAAATGCTGGAGGGGGCACAAGGAGATGGGATGGGGTGGGGAAGCCCTGCTGGCTCTGGGATGGGGGCCGGAGCACCATGGGGAGGGCAAGGGGCTGGGACACTGCGGGTGGGGGCCCCTCTGCTTCTGGGGGTCTCGACTGCCGTGGGGGTGGCAAGGGGCTGGGACAGGGTGGCTGGGAGCCCCCTGACAATGACCCCAGGCAGGGAAGGGCCGGCCCAAGCCGGGGCAGCAGCGTGGGGCAGGGCAGGATCTTGGGGGTGTGAACTCCCCTGGCCCACGCAGCTCCACCCCAGCCCCACGGAGCCCCAGCCCAGCCCCCACTCACCCCTGCTCTGGTTGTAGCGGGCCCGCAATATATCCAGGTTCACGCGGTAAAGCTGGTGATGGCTCTGAAAGTTCCGGGTCTCGGTGTCCCAGTACTGCTGATCCACGCTGGTCGCCATCCAGGCTGCCTGGGGCTCCACCTTCCCCGTCTCGCTGTCGTAGCGCATAAAGGGGTTCCCATCCAAGTACCCCAAGATTACGAACTGGGGAAGCCCCGGGCCTGGCTCCGACACCGCAACATAGAAGTAGCGCAGGGAGTGGAGCACTGCGGGGACACGGGGGGCGGTCAGAGGTGGGGGGCAGCGGGGGTTGGGGGGGGGACGACAGGGGTGAGGGTGCCCGGGGGCAGGGATGGAGAGCGAGGCTGGGTGGGGGTCGGGGTGCTCAGGAAAGGGGGGTGCAGGGGCGGAGAGGGGGTGGGGAGGGGGCACCCGGTGTCTGGGCAGGGGGACCGGGGGGGTCCCTGCGGCCGGGGAAGGGGAGTCCAGGGGGACCCCGGTGTACGGGGGGGGAAGGGGGGGATCTCCGGTGTCCCGGGAGAGGGGGTGCAGGGGGATCCCGGTGCCCGAGGGGGCTCCCGGGTCCCCGCCCGCCCTCACCGTTCGCCGCCGCAGCCACCCCGACGACGGCCCCCAGCAGCAGCCCCAGGCCCAGCGCCCGCCCCGGCCCCATCGCGCTGCTCCGCACCGGCCGCGAACCCTCACTGAGCCGCCGAGCCCCGCCCCAAGTCCCGAGCCCCGCCTCAGGCCCCGCCCCTCCCCGCCATTGGCCCCTCCACCGCCCGACCGCCAATGGCAGCCCGAGCTGCGTCTGACGTCACCGGGCGCCGGGCAGATCCCGGCTCCGCAGGTCGGCAGAAGCGAAAGCGAATGCAGCAGAGGCAGCGGGGGGGCTGGGCCGGGACAGGGCTCCCCCGGGGCCCCCTGCCACCCCGCCCCCCCCGGGACCCTCGGCCCGGGACCCCCCCACGTCCCCACGCCCCCCCCCGAACCCCCCGCTCCACCAGCGTCCCCCCAGCCCGGGGTCACCCCGGGGCCCCCCAAGCCCCAGCCCCGGCCCCGCTCTTGTCCCCTTCCCCCGGGGCACCCCAGCACCCCGGCCTCCTGCCCACCCCAGGGGGGCACCCAGGCGCCCGGCACCCCACGCTGGGCTCTCCCCACCCCAGCCTGGCTCTGCCAGCCTGGGGCTTTAGGGGGGACAAAGCTGGGAAAAGGCTAAAATAATCCTGGGGCGCGTGGGCACCCCCGGGGCCTGTGGGAGGTGTCCCTCGCGCCCGCTCTCCCCTCTGCCCGGCACTGCCTGTGCCCGCTCTCCCTCCTGCCTGCCGTCGCTTGTGCCCGCTCTCCCCGTGCCCGCCATCGCTCACGCCTGGCAGTGCTCTCGCCCCGCATCTCACTTGCCCGGTGCACATCGTCGCTAGCACCCCAAGAGCACTCGTGCCCCAAGGACGACGTCCCTCGGGCCCAGCATCACCTGTGCCTGGCACCCCTTGCGCCCGCTGTCCCTCGTGCCCGCCGTCGCTCACGCCTGGCAGCTCTTGTGCCTGGCGGTGCTCCTGCCCGGCCTCTCTCCTGCCCGCGGCTCCGCTTTCCGCTGGGACGGAGTTGGGGTTCTGCCTAGGAGCTGGCCTCGGGCCGTGCTTTGGCTTCAGGGTGAGCAGAACGGTGGCACCCCCTGAGGTGGGAGCTGTGGCTAAGCAGCGCTTCCACTGCTCGAGGCCTTTCCAGCTCCCCCTGCCCCGCCAGCGAGGAGCTGGGAGGGGGCACAGCCAGGCCAGCTGACCCAGCCTGGCCCAAGGGCTGCTCCATGCCCTGTGACGTCATGCCCAGTATAGAAACTGGGGGGAGTTGGCTGGGGGGTGATCGCTGCTGGGAGCTGGCTGGGCATCGCTCGGCGGGCGGTCAGCAATTGCACTGTGTTGTACATTCTCTTGTCATTATTGCTATTATTATTGCCATCATTATCACTATGATTTCCCCCCCTTTCTTGTCCCATCGAACTCCTTTTCTCTCAAAACCCAAATGTTACTTTTTTGCCCCGATTCTCTCCCCCATCCCACTGCGGGGGAGCGAACGGCTGTCTGGTATTTAGCTGCCTGCTGGGTTAAACCACACCATCCCCACACGTCCCCGCCACATCCCCAGCTGTCCCCGATGTGTCCCTGACGCATCCCCGCGGTGTCCCCAGCCATCCCTGCCATGTCGCCTCCGTGTCCCCAGCAGTGTCCCTACTGTGTCCATGACATGTCCTTGCTGTGTTCCCAGCCGTCCCCACTGCGTCCCCAGCCGTCCCTGCCATGTCCCCCCTGCATCCCTGCCATGGCCCCAGCAGTGGCCCCACCCAGCCCCACCCTGTCCCTGCCATGCCACCGCTGCATCCCTGCCACCTCCTCAGCTGTCCCCACCATCTCCCTGCCACGTCCCCGCTCTGTCCCCAGCCGTCCCCACCACGTCCTCTGCCATGCACCCGCTGTGTCCCCACCCAACCCTGCCGTGTCCCTGCAGCATCCCCTGCCACATCCCTGGTCCCCGCGTCTTCTTGGTCCCCAATCCCAGCACCCCCTGCGTCCCCTTGGTCCCCAGTCCTGGTGTCCTGGGGTCCCTGCTCCCCTTCGTCTCAGCTCCCCATGTCCCCTTGGTCCCTGCTCTCCATGTCCCCTGCGTTCCTGCTTCCGGTGTCCCCTTGGTCCCTGGTCCCCACGTCCCCTGGGTCCCCTGATGTGCAGGGTCCCCACTGACGATGCCACCCACCACAGGTGGAGCAGGAGATCTTCGGAGCCAGCGGGGCCGGGCGCGCGGTGCTGCTGGTGACGGGGGAGGTGGCCTTGGCCATGCGGGCGCAGCGGGTGGCCGTGCTGGAGGGGGGACGACTGGGCGAGCTGGGGTCCCCTGGGGAGCCACTACTGGTGCCTGCTGCAGGGCAGGGGATGGGGGGTAAAGAGGGGGATGGGGACATAGGGGCAGAGGGTGAGGAAGAGCAGGAGCTGGGGATGGGGACACCAGGTGCCAGGATGGGGACACCAAAAGCAGGGATGGGGACACTGGAAGCTGCAAGAGGGACAGCAGGAGATGGGATGGGGACACCACGAGCAGGGATGGGGACAGCGAAAGCTGTGACAAGGGACCGTGAGCGCGGTGACGGGGGAGCGCGGGGGCCAGGCCAGGCACTCTGCCGTGTCCCTGCTGCGTGATGGTGACCATGGGGACCAGCGGGGGCCAGCGGGGGCCAGCTGGGCCGGTAACCGGCAGGGCTGGCCACGGGACACAGAGTTTGAAATAAATCCTTCTCCTTGGACCCAGGATGTGTTGGGGGACTGCAGAGCTGGGGGGGGAGGGGGTTGCAGGGATTGGGGGGTGCAGGGCTGGGGGCAGCAATGGGGTGGCCAGGGGGGCTCCTCTGCCCCCGGTGGGATAGAAATTGGTACAAAAACCCCCAGCTGCCGACGGGAGCTGCTCCAGAGCCAGTCCGATCCACAGCGGAGCGGCAGATCTCGGGGCACAGGCAGTTTTCCTGAGGCAGGGAAACACCAGGAGAGCACAGAGACCCCCCAGGAGCCGGCAGCTCCGGCGGGAGACGCTCCCGAAGGCTGGGCATTGCCCGAGCCATGGCGCCCACTCCCTGGTGATAAAAGGCGGACTAGGGAGAATGTGGGCCCTCTCCGGAAGGAACCGGGAGACCTGGGCACCCGGGATATGGAGAAGGCTGAGGAACTCAGTGACTCTTTTGCCTCAGTCTTCACCGGCAAGTGCTCGAGCCACACCACCAAGTCGCAGAAGGCCAAGGCAGGGACGGGGAGAATGAAGAACCGCCCGCTGTAGGAGAAGATCACGTTCGAGACCATCTAAGGCACCTGAAGGTGCACAAGTCCACGGGACCTGGTGAGATGCATCCGCAGGTCCTAAGGGAACTGGGGGATGCAGTTGTGAAGCCACTCTCCATCATGTTTGAGAAGTCGGGGCAGTCCAGTGAAGCTGCCGCTGACTGGAAAAGGGGAAACATAACCCCATTTTTAAGAAGGGAAAAAAGGAAGACGCGGGGAACTACAGGCCAGTCAGCCTCACCTCTGTGCCCCGCGAGATCCTGGAGCAGAGTCTCCTGGAAACTATGCTAAGGCACATGGAAAATAAGGAGGTGATTGGTGACAGCCACCGGGGCTTCACTAAGGGCAAGTCGTGCCTGACAAATTTGGGGGCCTTCTACGACGGGGTTACAGCGTTGGTGGATGAGGGAAGAGCAAGAGATGTCATCGACCCGGACCTGTGCAAAGCATTTGACGCTGTCCCGCACGACATCCGTGTCTCTAAAATGGAGAGACAGGGATTCGACGGATGGACCACTCGGTGGATAAGGAATTGGCTGGATGGTCGCACTCAAAGAGTTGTGGTCAACGCCTTGATGTCCATGTGGAGACCAGTGACGAGTGGCGTTCCTCAGGGGTCGCTATTGGGACCAGCGCTGTTTAACATCTTTGTTGGCAACATTGGACAGTGGGATTGAGCGCACCCTCAGCAAGTTTGACACCAAGCCGTGTGGTGCGGTCGACACGCCGGAGAGAAGGGCTGCCATCCAGAGGGACCTTGACAGGCTGGGCAGGTGGGCCCACGTGAACCTCATGAAGTTCAACCAGGCCAAGGGCAAGGTCCTGCACATGGGTCGGGGCAATCCCAAGCACAAATACAGGCTGGGCGGGGAATGGATTGAGAGCAGCCCTGAGGAGAAGGGCTGGGGGTGTTGGGTGATGAGAAGATCAACATGACCTGGCAATGTGCGCTTGCAGCCCAGAAAGCCAACCGACTCCTGGGTTGCAGCAAAAGCAGCGTGGCCAGCAGGGCGAGGGAGGGGATTCTCCCCCTCTGCTCCGCTCTCCTCAGACCCCACCTGGAGCCCTGCCTCCAGGTCTGGGCCCCTCAACGTAAGAAGAATGTGGACCTTCTGGAGTGCAAAGGAGGGCCACGAAGGTCACCAGAGGCTGGAGCCCCTCTGCTATGAGGAGAAGCTGAGAGGGCCTGGAGAAGAGAAGGCTCCAGGGAGACCTTAGAGCAGCCTTCCAGTCCCTGAAGGAGGCCAAGGAGAAAGCTGGAGAGGGGCTTTTCCCAAGGGAGCAGAGCGACAGGACAAGGGGTAATGGCTTTAAACTGGAAGAGGGTGGATTTAGGTCAGGTACAAGGAAGAAATCCTTCACTGGGCGGGTGCTGAGGCACTGGAACAGGTTGCCCAGAGAAGCTGTGGATGCCTGTCCTGGTTTCAGCTGGGACAGAGTTGATTTTTTTTCTTTCCTAGGAGCTGGCACAGTGATGTGGTTTGGATTTAGGGTGAGAATAATGTTGATAACACACTGATGGTTTAGTTGTCGCTAAGCAGTGCTTACACCAGTCAAGGCCTTTCCAGCTTCCCCTGCTCTGCCCGGTGCACAGGGAGCTGGGAGGGGGCACAGCCAGGCCAGCTGACCCAGCCTGGCCCCAGGGCTGCTCCATGCCCTGTGACGTCATGCCCAGTATAGAAAGTGGGGGGGGCGATCGCTGCTTGGGAATGGGCTGGGCATCAGTCGGCGGGTGGTGAGCAATTGTGTCGTCTGTCACTTGCTTTGTATATTAGTATTGTATTATATTATTATTATTATTATTATTATTATTAATATTATTATTATTACTACTACTACTACTACTATTCTATTCCATTTTACTTCATTTATTAAACTGTTCTTATCTCAACCCACGACTTTTCTGACTTTCACCCTTCCAATTCTCTCCCCCATCCCCCTGGGGCGGGGGCAGTGAGCGAGCGGCTGCGTGGGGCTTAGCTGCCGGCCGGGGTTAAACCACGCCAGTCCTTTTTGGCGCCTAACGTGGGGCTCGAAGGCTTCGAGATAACGACAGATCTAACTGGAATGTGCCAGATCGAATTTATAGCTGCTGGTGCTCTTTAGCTAGGAATCGGCAGGCTTCTGTGCTTGCCCCGGGGCTTGCTCGCCTTGCTGTATATGAGAGTCTGGTGCTCGTTAGTGGCTGCTTTTGCTTTGGCTGCCTGCTGTGCTGCTGAACTGCTGCTCATCTCACTCTGCCGCGCCTGGGAACACGGGGCTGGGGTGCCCCGGGGGAAGGGGACAAGAGCGGGGCCGGGGCTGGGGCTTGGGGGGCCCCGGGGTGACCCCGGGCTGGGGGGACGCTGGTGGAGCGGGGGGTTCGGGGGGGGGCGTGGGGACGTGGGGGGGTCCCGGGCCGAGGGTCCCGGGGGGGGCGGGGTGGCGGGGGGCCCCGGGGGAGCCCTGTCCCGGCCCAGCCCCCCCGCTGCCTCTGCTGCTTTCGCTTTCGCTTCTGCCGACCTGCGGAGCCGGGATCTGCCCGGCGCCCGGTGACGTCAGACGCAGCTCGGGCTGCCATTGGCGGTCGGGCGGTGGAGGGGCCAATGGCGGGGAGGGGCGGGGCCTGAGGCGGGGTTTGGGACTTGGGGCGGGGCTCGGCGGCTCAGTGCGGGTTCGCGGCCGGTGCGGAGCAGCGCGATGGGGCCGGGGCGGGCACTGGGCCTGGGGCTGCTGCTGGGGGCCGTCGTCGGGGCGGCCGCGGCGGCGAACGGTGAGGGCGGGCGGGGACCCGGGAGCCCCCTCGGGCACCGGGATCCCCCTGCACCCCCTCTCCCGGGACACCGGAGACCCCCCCCTTCGCCCCCCTCCTTCCCCGGCCGCAGGGACCCCCCCGGTCCCCCTGCCCGGACACCGGGTGCCCCCTCGAGACCTCCCCTCCCCATTCCTGTGCCCCCCCGGCCCCCCTTTCGCACCCCGCCCCCCACCCAGCCTCGCTCTCCTCCCCTCCCCCCGGGCACCCTCACCTCTGTCCCGCCCCCCCCCCAAACCCCGCTGCCCCCCACCTCTGACCTCCTCCCGTGTCCCCGCAGTGCTCCACTCCCTGCGCTACTTCTATGTTGCGGTGTCGGAGCCAGGCCCGGGGCTTCCCCAGTTCGTGTCCGTGGGGTACGTGGATGGGAACCCCATTGCGCGCTACAGCAGCGAGACGGGGAAGACGGAGCCCTGGGTGGACTGGGTGAGAGGGGCTGTGGACCCCCAGTACTGGGACAGGAACACCCAGATCTCACAGACCAATCAGCAGGTTTACCGCGTGAACCTGGATATATTGCGGGCCCGCTACAACCAGAGCAGGGGTGAGTGGGGCTGGGGCAGGGCTGCGTGGGCCAGGGGAGTTCGCACCCCCAAGATCCTGACGTGGTCCACGCTGCTGCCCCGGCTTGGGCCGGCCCTTCCCTGCCTGGGGTCATTGTCAGGGGGCTCCCAGCCCCCCTGTCCCCCAGCGCCAGGGGCTCCCGGCTGCCCTGTGCCAGCCCCACAGCGCTTGGGATCCCCTGTCCCAGAGGCGGGGGGTGCTTCTGGCCACCCCAGCCCAGCGCATCCCCACCCCCGCAGTGCCCAGGACCCCATCCCAGGACTGGGAGGCTCCTGGCCGTCTCCTCCCAGCCCCTCAGCCCCATCTCCCTGGTCGCGTCTCAGGGGCTCACACGCTGCAGTCCATGTACGGCTGTGACCTCCTGGAGGACAGTAGCACCAGGGGGTATCGGCAGGATGCGTATGACGGGAGGGACTTCATCGCCTTTGACATGGACACGATGACGTTCACCGCGGCCGACACAGGGGCACAAATCACCAAGCGCAAGTGGGAGGAGGACGGGACTGTAGCTGAGCGGCGGAAGCATTACCTGCAGAACACCTGCATCGAGTGGCTGAGGAAATACGTGAGCTACGGGCGGGCCGTGCTGGAGAGGAAAGGTGAGGGCGAGGCGGGGACCCCGGGGACCGGCTGCTGTGGGTGCGTGTGCCGGCCCTCACCGCCTGCCCCTCCCCAGAGCCCCCCACGGTGCGAGTGTCGGGGAAGGAGGCCCACGGGATCCTGACCTTGTACTGCCGCGCTTACGGCTTCTACCCGCGGCCCATCACCGTCAGCTGGCTGAAGGCGGGCGAGGTGAGGGACCAGGAGACGGAGTGGGGCAGCATCGCGCCCAACAGCGACGGCACCTACTACACCTGGGCCTCCATCGAGGCGCGCCCGGAGGAGAAGGACAAGTACCGGTGCCGCGTGGAGCACGCCAGCCTGGCCGAGCCCGGTGTCTTTGCGTGGGGTGAGCCCGGTGGGCTTGGGCCCGTGGAGCGGTGGGCTGGGGTGGTTGCCCTTCCCCTCCTCACGGCTCTGCTCTCCCCCTCCCCCAGAGCCGGAGTGGTGGCAGTGGCTGTTGCCGTCCTGGCTGTCATCGCTGTCGTTGCCGGATTTACAAAGTACAAATTAGGTAAAGCACTGGTGCCGGTGAGGCAGAGGGGTGCGGGAGGAAGGCAGGGCCTGGGGGGCCAGGAGGGGCTGTGGCCATGAGCCGCTGTGCTCTGGGGAGACCCTGAGCCGTGCGGTGAAGCGCAGTGGATGCTGATGCCTCTTTCTTTCTGTAGGGAAGAAGAAGGAGGAGTACGGCGTGGCGTCAGGTGAGTACCGGGAGCAGGTCTGGCTCCATCCGCTGCCCAGTGCCGGGGCGGACTCGTGGCTCTGATTTTTGGCCGCTGCCGGCATTTCCCAACCCCTTGTCCTCCCTGTGCTGCCCCTCTTTAAAGCCCCGTGGCGGGGACGTATGGAAGAGGTTGTGTGTCCCCTCCGGTGCTTGTGGCACCATCCTCCCCTCCCAGTGGCTGCAGCGCGGCCGTGGCTCCCAGGCCGGCTCCTGGCCCATGCACTGGGCCCGTAGCGAGCGCGGGGCTGGGAGGTGGCCCTGGGTGACGCTGTCTCTTCCTCCCTCCCTGCAGGGATCACCACCTAACCCCTTCACGAGGGGCCAGCACGTGGCTGGATGTGGCCCCCTGCCCTCTCACCAGCTGGGCGCCCAGTCCCAGCTACGGTGGGGGCTCTTCTGGCTGGGTGAACTTCATTTTTCCAATACTAATTGAGCACTGCAATTATTACTGTTTTCTTAATTTTGTGGCTGTAACTGATTTCTTCCGCGTGTGTACGTTTCCTGGCGCACCCAATAAACGCTGGTCCCCGCCCTCCCTCGGCCTGTGCCTCCTCTCACGGTGCCTGGGCTGCTCTCGCAGCCTCGGGCCGAGGGCTGTGCTGGTTCTGGCTGGGATGGAGTTCATTTGCTTCATGGCAGCCCATCATGGTGCCGGGTGCAGGATTTGAGACCAAGGCAGCGTCGGTAGCACAGCGATGGATCTGACCAGCGTTGGCACACCATCCCGGCCGCCCCGGTGCATAGATGGGGGTTGCGGAAGATGGTGAGAGGGGACACAAGCAGGCAGATGCCCCAAACTAAGGAGAGTTATTCCCGGCCGTATCATGTCGTACTCGATGATGAAAAGGGCAAAGAGGGGGCTGATGGGGACTGGCCGGCTTTTCCTCAGGCACTGGCTGGGTAGGGGTGTCCCTGTGGTGGAGGGGGTGAGCTCAAAGCCACGCAGATGGACCCTGAGCAGAAGGGCTCCTGCTCTGAGGCCACGGAAACAGGCGCTGAGACAACGTCTTCTGGTTTGAAGTCCTGCAAACGGTCCCTGCGCCTAAACCAGGCCTTCCCTTGGTGTCCCCATCCCCAGCTCCCGCTGTCCCTCACCCTCCTTCCCAGGTGGCGGCCGGTCACCAGTGCTGTCCCCAGGGCTCAGTACTGGGGCCAGTTCTGTTCAATGTCTTTATGGATGATCTGGAGGAGGGGACCGAGGGCACCCTCAGCCAGTTTGCAGACGACACCCAGTCAGGCGGGAGCGTTGATCTGCTGGGGGGCAGGGAGGCTCTGCAGAGGGCCCTGGCCAGGCTGGGGCGATGGGCCCAGGCCACGGGGTGAGGGGCAACAAGGCTCAGGGCCGGGTCCTGCACTGGGGGCACAACGACCCCAGGCACCGCTGCAGGCGTGGGGAGGAGCGGCTGGGAGCTGCCCGGCGAAAAAGGACCTGGGGGTGCTGGTCGACAGCCGCTGAACATGAGCCAGCAGTATGCCCAGGTGGCCAAGAGGGCCAACGGCATCCTGGCTTGGATCAGGAACAGTGTGGCCAGCAGGAGCAGGGCAGGGATCGTCCCCCTGTGCTGGGCACTGGTGAGGCCGCCCCTCGAATGCTGTGCTCAGCGCTGGGCCCCTCACCCCAAGGTGGCCATGGAGGGGCTGGAGCGTGGCCAGAGCAGGGCAGCGAGGCTGGGGCAGGGGCTGGAGCCCAAGGCTGGGGAGGAGCGGCTGGGGGAGCTGGGGGGGCTCAGCCTGGAGAAGAGGAGGCTGAGGGGAGCCCTCATCGCTCTCTGCAACTGCCTGAAAGGAGGCTGGAGCTGGGGGGGGGTCGGTCTCTTCTCCCCAGTCACAAGCGATAGGACGAGAGGAAACTGCCTCAAGCTGCAGCAGGGGAGGTTTGGGTTGGATATTAGGAAAAATTCCTTCACCGAAAGGGCTGTCAGGCCCTGGCCCAGGCTGCCCAGGGAAGGGGTTGAGTCCCCATCCCTGGAGGGATGCCAGGGATGTGGCACTTAGGGACGTGGTTTAGGGATGGACATGGCAGTGCTGGGTTAACGGTTGGACTTGATGATCTTAAGGGTCTTTTCCAACCTCAATGATTCTATGATTCTATGATGGCCCTTGGAAAGTAGTCACATATTAGACCAAATACCTTTTCTTATTTCCTCTGGAAAAGAAAACCTTGACACTTCAACAGTTCACACATGTAATGCGACCAAGGTGTTTATTATGAAAGAAAAAGCAAATGCATTTCATTTTCAGCAGGGCTTGCTAAACAAAAATATTTCTCTACAAGGACCTTTTGCTTCCCTTTTCCTGCCACACCACAATCTCAGTGGCGTGCACTTCTGAAGCGCCAGCTGGTGTTGAGAGCTTCCCTAGTCAAAGGAACTAGAAATGTCTTTTGGATCTGTCACCAAGGTAGCTCTGGGTGCCAGACAGTGCTTTCCTGAGCACTTTCCTGAAGGCCTCCCTGACCTCCCTGTTCCTCAGGCTGTAGATGAGGGGATTGACCAGGGGTGTGACGATGGTGTAGAAAAAGGAGAACACTTTGTTGAGCTGCCTCAGCGAGGGTCTCCT
The DNA here is from genome assembly GCF_047370975.1 of Nipponia nippon. NCBI lineage: Eukaryota > Metazoa > Chordata > Aves > Pelecaniformes > Threskiornithidae > Nipponia > Nipponia nippon. Next base: position 576,707 of record NW_028262370.1, read on the forward strand.
GGGCAGCATGTAGACAACAAAGATGGTGCCATAGAAAATAGTAACAACGATGAGGTGAGAGGAGCAGGTGGAGAAGGCCTTCTGCCTGCCTGTGCTGGATGGTTTCCTCCAGATTGCAGCCATGATGCACATGTAGGAGGCCAGTGTGAACAGAAAAGGAAAAACTACATCCAAGATGCCAAATATGAAAGAAACAAGTGTGATCCCTCTGGTGTCACTGCAGGCGAGCTCCAGCAATGGGGTAAAATCACAGAAGAAGTGGTCAACTGCCTTGGGGCCACAAAACCTCAACTGGGATAAGAAGACTGTGACTGCCACCAGCAATAGTGAACCCCCTAGCCAAGATGCAGCTGCCAGGTGTAAAGAGACCTTCCAGGTCATGAGGCTCGCATAGAGCAAGGGCTGGCATATGGCCAAGTACCGATCATAGGACATGGCCGCCAGCAGGTAACACTCAGTAGTTGCAAATGAAGCAAAGAAGTAGAACTGAGCCATGCAGCTGTGAGCAGAGATGCTGCTGTCCCCAGTCAGGAAGCTGGCCAGCAACTGAGGCAGGGTGGTGGAGCTGTAGCAGATCTCCAAGGAGGACAGATTGCCCAGGAAGAAGTACATGGGGGTGTGCAGATGCCGGTCTGCCACCACCAGTACAACGACGAGGATGTTCCCAACCACAGTGACTGAGTAGATCATAAGCAAGAGGAGAAACAGCAGGTTCTGGAGCGTGGGGACATAACTTATTCCCAGCAGCACAAAATCCGTGGATGGTGTCCCGTTGTCCCTTTCCCCTTCAGCCATGCAGTGTTTGTCTTTCATTCCCTCAGTTGCCACAAAGAGGGGCTACAAGAAAGAAAAAAACTTTTCAGCATTTACCTTGAACATTTTTTTGTGAAGGACATTCTTCTCTTCACATTTGTTTTATGGGTTTCATGCCTAGTAAAAGCAGAAGATAAATATTCTTCCTACTGGTAAAACAACAGTCATCCCAGCAGAACCACTGCAGCGAGCTGCCCAATGGAAGGTCTTTCTCACTGCAGAATAAAACTAAATCTTGCATTTGCTCACACAAACAACTTTCATGGGGTATGCCCAGGAAGACACGCTATAGGTGGCGAGGACTGACATCTGTCACGGGAGAGTGGTTAAGCTGCTTAAAAAATCACCATCAAAGATATTTGCAAAGAGTGATTTTAATAGAAATCTATAAATGTGTGATTTTCCAGAGTTTGATGGCAAGGTTCACTCTATTACTTATTAAATGAATGGAATATATATATAAAGAGAAAGAAAGAGGAAATCAGGCCCAAAGAAAATACACAGAGGAATAGGGGAGCCCTCCCATTCAGTCACGAGGTTTGGAACGGACCCCCTTGCTTTCTAAACTCCTCAGAGAGGAGCCTAAGTGCGGCTGGATCCAATCCTACTCTCAGACTTGGTCAATGGTTTGTGTCTAAGTATTAGATACGTCTAGCAGCAGTTAAAGGTTTGTTTGTAGCAAGGAGAGAATCATAAAAATCTAGTAATAACTAATCATTAATTAATCTAGCATCTACAAAGTGATTAAATGAGGTTTACTACAATATTTATATCACACACACACAATAGGCCTAAGTACTCATTATATGTGCAGTTAAAGGTACCAATAAAAATTCCCCCAGGTTTAGCGAAATACTCACTTTAAATGACTGTCTCAACAGGTGAGGGTCGAAGCTCGAGGAGCAAGGAGTGCCAGAGATCAGGCGAGGGTCGAACCTCGAGGAGCAAGGAGTGCCAGAGATCAGCTCGAGTTGGCTGCTCTGAGAGGTGTCCCACTCAGAGGGAGGTGCTGGTCCTGGAGAGCTCAAAGGATCTCAACTTGGCACTGCTGTTTATAGGGTTGTGAGATGATTGACTTTAGGCATCAGTAAATTTCCCTTCTACTTTCACAGCCCGTGTTGAAGATTACTGAAGTTCTCAAAAATTCCAGTGATGCTGGTACAGATCCTCCTGAGTTACAGCCTAGATAAGACAGGCCCCAAGGCTGTCAGGAGGCGACTAGTACAGACGACAAATATAGTTCCAACGTTGTCAGGGCTGCCTCCCTGGGACAGACAGTGCTGCTCCCACCTCCGCCATCTCAGAGTTTTGATACGGTCAAGGGACGCTTAACCGCCAAACTCGTTACACAAAGGCCAAGTTTTGACGGGAGTTACTGAGATTGTAAAGCGGCTTCGCTTCCCATGCTCTGCCAGGTGCACCAGAAGAAAAGCGGGGGGAATGCATCACCACAACATCCTCCTGCTCTCAGGAAAGAGAAAGTATGCCAGAGGAAAAGAACCCCACTCTCCAAAAAAGCCCATTGCGTGAAACATCATGCCAGATGCCAGCCTTCCTCCAAAGCAAGAGATGGGCACATCGCAGGGCGAGTGGCCACAGCTCTCTGAAACACTCACGTGAGGAAAGGATTCCCACCCCACTGCGTTCCTGCTGCCCAACAAGCCCATTTCTTTCACTGCGAAAGGGCAGATCAGGGGTTACTGGCTCAGACGAACAAGGGACTGTGCTACGGGACTGCCAGAGAACGTGCAAAAAACCACATCATGTGTCAAAATGTAGCGTAAAAAGTGACAAGGAAGTGATAAAAAAAAGATAGGGGAGGGGTAAGTGGGAGTCAGCCAGGCCATGAGGGAGAGGTTGTGCAGGGAGAAAGAAGGTTGGGAGGGAGAAAGCAGACAAGCCAGACTGTCTTCAGCAGTGCCAAGAAGAAAGGACACATCGAAATAAAGGAAATTGCATTTAAAATAGGGTGGTCAAACACTGGAACAGGTTGCCCAGAGAGGTTACAGAGGCTCTGTCTTTGTGGATATTCAAAACTTGTTGGACCAGCTGATATCCTGAAGTGGCTTCCAAGCCCAGCTACTCCATGATTCTGGGAATGAAAGCCGCTTGGCAGAACCATTTGTTTAACCTCTTTCCCTCCTCAGCGGTGATTCCAGAGGGCTTTGGGGCTGCCTCCCTGCAAATCCAAGCCCAGCAGCGGGACCTCAGCATGGCCAGCTGCGCTCGTGGGGCTTGCTGAGATAGTGGGAGACGGAGAGGGGTTTCCCGGTGGGTGAGGTGGGACAGGATCTGTGTCAGGGGCACCGGCAATGCCCGGGCCATGCCTCAGTGTGTGACTGGAGAAAGCTCATGCCTGAGGAACACAGCTCTGTGCAACAGCAGCTCCCTCCAAGTGTCTCACACCCACCTCTTGGGCTGGAACGTGTTTCTTCCGGCGGTGGTAATCACAGAAACTGTTATTAGAGCTTGCCACGATCTATGCAAAATGACTGACACCCCCAGCACACCCCACCGCATGGGACTGAGGAAGCTGAGAGTTGGAGAACAAAACCTATATAGTCATAATGCAGAGAGACTGAGAAAACAAGCAAAGCCCAACAAATAAAAAAAGAAAAACAAACCAAGAGACAGCTCAAATAGCCCGGTGAGTGATTAAGTGAAGGGCACAGGCAACCTGAGCCTCTGCAGCCGGCCCAAAGGCTTCCCCCACCAAGCGCAGGTGGGCGAGTGCCCAGGGGCTGTCCCTGGGATCTCTGCTGCGTGGTGACAGGGGCTCTGGGGTGTCTGGGAAGGCAGGAGCTGGGGTGGGAAGACAAGCAGGAAAGGAAATGGCGGAGACTCAGGTCTCTACGCTCTAATTTCTTTTCTTCAAAGAGCCATCAGCTTGACTAGTAACACCCAGACTTCCCCCACCCTCAGTACATCCACCACAAACCTGCAGTCCTTTTCATGAAGGGGTCACATCTGCACTGACGAATCATGGCAATGAAACCCAAGGTCGGTGTCCCACCTTCTGTGTCTTTTCACTTCTCTGAGCTCGCTGCAAACACTGACCCAGGGCTAATGACTTCCTCTGCCCTTGCCCTCTTCTTCCAGCAGCTTCCAAGGTGAGTCTCCAGCCGACCTGAAGGCTCCCTCCTCTCTGAAGTGTCCCAGGGTTTGTGGCACAAACAAACCTCTAAAAGTTCCTGCTGCAGCTTGTTCCTCCTGAGGATTTGCAGAGTAAAAACAACATAATGGACTCCCTGGTGGGATGGAAGCTCTGAGGTGATGGAAACTGTGTCAACACCTCCAGGCAGTGCTGAACTCCCAGAAACATGATGTAAACTGAGGCAGGGCAAACAAGACAGGGTTATCTCTGAATTTGGTGAGCAGGACAAGAAAGTCCTCAGAAACAGAGGTGCACCATGGTGTGAGGGGACCTCGTGGGCACGAAGGGGACCTTGTGCATCTGCTGTTTTCTTTTCAGTCACTGGTTTTGTGGATTTGGAGGCTGGGCTTTGACCTGGCACTTTGCCCTTGTCCTTAGTTTCCCCAGGTAATGGGCTGCCCATGCTTTTGTATTTTGACCTGGTGCTTTGATTTCCCAAGACAAGACCTCTGCAGAGCCGGGAGCCCAGAGCAACGTCACAAGACCTGATGAGCAATTTTCCACAAGCAGAACAAGACACAATCCAAAGGCACAACTTTCTCAAGGGATATTTCTGTAAGATTGGATATTAGGAAAAATTTCTTCACCAAAATGGGCTGTCAGGCACTGGCACAGGCTGCCCAGGTAAGGGGTTGAGTCCTGTTAAGTCCCGGTCTGATTGTCAGGCTCGGGAAAGGTTTGTAATGATCCCAAGGGTGAAATTAAGACACAAACAAGGTCATATGCCGCCAATCAGATGTTTTATTGGGTAAATATAAAAGAGTAAAGCGATAGGAAAGGCAGGAAATATTAGGAGGAAATTAAGCAAGCATTCAGAGAGATAAGCAAAGGATAGTCACCACCATGGATCCAGCGGTGTCCCGTTGGTCCTGTCTTCAGTTTTTCGGTGGTGGATGGCCACACTCAGGTTTCATTGTGCCGTCTTCTATCTGGTGTTGGAGAGGGAGTTTGCCCTCTCGTTTCCGTTTGGTTACCCAGGGCAATATCACGTACCCAACACATGCACATCTACTGGTGTGGCAAGCGGCCTGACCGGATACCAGCTGGTGTCCTATTCTTTGTGGTGCCTGATAAGCCAAAGAATGGCCTGCTGCTTCAGCAAGTTTGCACAGGTTTCCTTGCCAGATGGTGGTACTTGATAAGCCAAAGAGTGGTCTGCCCTCGGGTCTTGTCAGACAAAAGAGTGGTCTACTCTCCGGTCTTATCAGATAAACACACACAAGCAAGCTTTGAGACAATTGTTCCTAACACTTCAGTCTCTTACAAGTCCCCATCCCTGAAGGTATTTAGAAGACCTGTAGGTGTGGTGCTTAGGGACCTGGTTTAGTGGTGGACTTGGAAGTGCTGGGTTAACGGCTGGACTTGATGATCTTAAAGGTCTTTTCCAACCTAAACGATTCTATGATTCTATGATCTTCATCTACTCACATAGAATTAGAAAGCCTGAGATCTCCTGAGGCAGAGGAGCCTGGCTTGTTGGGAAGTGAAAGGAGCAGAGCAGTCAGTATGTCCTTCCAGACAGGAGTCCTCTCAAGCAAGGGAAATGCAAAGGGGCCTCCTTCGCTCCTTTGCTAGCGGAGGGGAGCAAGTGGGCCTGACTCCTCACAGCCCTGTTGGACTTTTTGGGAGAAACATCTCCTCTGCCTCTGCCTGGGCTGGAAAGGCAGGAGAGGGAGGCCCAGTGGACACAGACATTTATGCTGTTGCTCCTACTGACAAGAGATACAAATCAGAGTTTATCTTGGGAGCCTACCACTGAAATGTAAGTGCTGGGGGTCCAAGTCCGAGATGGACATAAGCATTCCTCCTCCTGTTAACGATGATCAAGGAAGACGCGGCTCTCTTTTGCCAGCACGCTGCAAGGCAGTGCATTACAGCTATCCCAGTCTATGTCTTCTCTGCCTCCAGGTGCCACTGCCATTGGGGACAGTCACCTTGAATGCCTATGGTTTGTTTCGCTGCTCCATGCAGAGGTTGCAGATATCCAAAGGCATCCGTAGTGGCCTCAGGAACCCACACCCAGGCCATCCCATTTCTACTTGTAGACTCCCATCCGTATGGTGTTTACCCTCCAGCTGGACCCCACCCTTCCCATCTAGTGCCGTTGCCAATGAAGCCCTTGGTGGGCTGCGTCAGCTCACTGCTTTGGCAATTTGGCTGCACAGGTTATGCCAGGGCCGTTGCATGCGGTGGGAATGGAGACAAGCTTCTTTTCTGCTCTTGCCTCCCACCTGACTCTCTTAGGAGTTGCATTCGGTGATCCTTGTAGGTCCCTTCCAACTCAGGACATTCTATGATTCTGTGATTGTCTGGAGGAAAGCTCATCTGACGAGCCACAGGCCTGGGAAACCAGCATCCACTCCCAGTGAGCAAACCGGGTTCTTTGCCAGGAACACTCTGACGACATGATATACAGAAATGAGCAAAAGTTTTATTTAATCACAGCTGTAATTTTGATTTAAGGTACTAATTTTGATTCAGATACTAATTTAAAGGGGCTGTTTATATTCTCTGAATATAATAATATTCTTTCGTTTGCTGTATCAAAAAAATATGATGTTCTTTGAAATGTGAGAAATGTATAGAAATATGTTATATGTATTTTTTGTACACCTTGAAATGTTATAGCAAAGACTATGTATACACATATACACATATATACATATACATGTGAAGAACATACTTGGTTATGCTATATTCTTTGATATATTACTGGTCTCTAAATATGAACTGTCACTACCGCAGGCATCCCCAACTGCCAGGATGGAATACATGGACTGTAGCCGGCTCTGATCTGTCACCCTCCTTCAGCTTTTTAAAGAGAGTTTTGGTCTTTACATAGCCACATGTTGGGCTAAGCCATACGGACACCTCTTGGTTGGCCTGTCAGGTGCCCAGGTAGGTTCCCCCTCACCAAAACATCTGTGGTGTTAAAACATCCTCAAGTTTTTTGACATACACTCATGACTATTTTTTGGTATCGATGCCACCTCCTACCCATGGCTGTTTCCTCCCCGTCACTGGAGGTGTAAAGGATTTGTCTTTGTGAACATCCCCAGTAGTGTGCGTGGCCTTTGAAAGGCCATGAGCCACCACTGAATCCCTGCGGAATGGGGCTGGGCAGCGGGTGGGGTTTAGCCCACCTCTCCTGAACCATTGAAAGTGGAGGGCTCAGCCACATCTCCACATCTTCTGTGGAGAAGCTGGATCCTGTGGGGAGGGACCCGTCCTGCCTGAGGGCACTCACGTGCCTTAGTAGCCCTGAGCAGCCTCCCCTGCTGCCACCACCCACACCCTCTGCCCCTGGGCAGCCCCATTGGTGCTCTGGCCTAGGATTTCAGGCCTCACCTGTACGCACACCTATGTCTGCCCCATCTCCTGGATGTGTCTTGAACCTATGTTTTAGCTTTGTCTCCAGTCTTGTCTTTTCCCTATCCCCTGCTGCTACTGAATTGACTCCCTTGATGGGTGCCAGGCCTGGGTCATCCCCTTGCCTATTCTGGCACTGTTGAGGGGTCTTGTGACTGGCTCCCAGCATTGCTGACTGTGGTGGGTTGATCCCAGCCAGCAGTCAAGGAGCCTTCCCTCTCCTGCGGGACAGGGAGTAATAGACGGAAGGCAAGAAGAATCATAGCTCCAGATAATGACAGTTTATCAGGGAAAACAAAAGCTGTGCACAAACAAAGCAAAACGCTTTGCAAGCACTGTGCAAGCACTGTTCAGCAGCAGTTGAAACATCTGTCTTTTATCAGGACTGTTTTGGTCACAAATCCAAAACACAGCACCATCTGGGCTGCTATGAAGAAAATTTAACTCCATCCCAGTCGAAACCAGATCAGTGAAGCATGTGCTACTCCTACCATGAGAGCGACGCAATGCAGAGAGTGTTCGGTAACACAGGAGGGGCTGTTTTATCCCACAGACTTTCAATCCCATCTCTTGAAAACAGCCCGACGGCAGCCAACCCAAAAACCCCACCTGCCCGGACGAGCTCCCAGTAGCAGACACATGTTGGTGCAGGGGGCAAACGCAATTTTTGGAAAAGGACTAGGGAGAAAGGAGGTGACTGCTACTCAGAACGAGAGGAAATCTCTCACCTCTCTTCCCAGCTGTGCCATCTCCCCACTGGTGTCATAATCTGGGGTTGTTTAGTTTGGAGAAAAGGAGGCTGAGGGGAGACCTTATTGCTCTCTACAACTGCCCGAAAGGAGGTTGTAGCGAGGTGGGGGTCGGTCTCTTCTCCCCAGTCACAAGTGATAGGATGAGAGGAAACGGCCTCAAGCTGCGCCAGGGCAGGTTTAGGTTGGATGTTAGGAAAAACTTCTTCACCGAAAGGGCTGTCAGGCCCTGGCCCAGGCTGCCCAGGGAAGGCTTGAGTCCCCATCCCTGGAGGTATTTAAAAGATGGGCAGACGTGGTGCTTGGGGACATGCTTTAGTGGTGGGCTTGGCAGTGATAGGTTAACGGTTGGACTCAATGATCTTAAGGGTCTTTTCTAACCTTAACAATTCTGTGATTCTATGATTCTATAATGGACCTCCAAACCACATGGGCTGATGTCACAGGGGGATGCACTGCATCACAGGGAGGTCTTCCCGGTACCACAGCAGTGCCAGCACTTTCCAGTGAGGCCTGGGCACTGCTCAGGGGCTCCCCACTGCTGCCCTTTGGAGCTGCTCCATGGCTGGGAGCAGGTTCTGGAGGCAGCAGGGTTGCACTGGGGGACCCTTGCTGACAGACAGGAGAAGGAGTTTTGGGCAAGGAGCCGGGAAGAGCGTTCCGTTTTCTGAGCTGAAGGCAAGCGCCAAGCACGATGGAGTGCTTCTGCACCGTGGCCATCAGCTCGGAGCTGAGCTGATTGTTCCCCACACTCCGGCAGCTCTCCAGCAAGGGTGAGGGTTTCAGGAGCTCCTTCCCGAGGGGTTGCACCGGGGCTCTCAGCTGTCAAAAGCTGTAATTGCTGGGCTGTGGATGTGGCTGGACAGGGCTGGGGGCTGCCACAAGAGCCCTGCCTGAGGGAGCCACTGCACTCAGGGGACAATGTGCCTGCCAGGACTGCCAGGTCCTGGTGCTGGGGCTGCCCTGAACACCAAGTCTCCTGTGGGCATGGCTCGATCCCCTCGAAATGGAGACCATTCAGGGCCAGCTTTCTCTGCGAGCTGGCAGTCTGAAATGGGGGCACAGCCAGGTTCCACAGCCATGGCAGCGTTTTTCTGGGCTGTTTGTGTACACCAGCATCTGTCATCCCCTGGGCAAGGAGCTTGCTGAGAGTTTGTGAGCTGGCCAGCCCAGGGCCTGAGACCTCTTTCCCTTGCTTTCCAGAGATCATGGCTATCGGGGGAGCTGTGCCAGATTACACCCTGGGACAGCTGAAGTTGGACGAGGTGGGCTGGCATCCTGGTCCCCCTCACCCTGCAAGGGTTCAGTCCTCCTGAGAGCCTGGGCCCTAGTCTTCACATTTTCTTTCCTTTTCCCCTCTTTTCCCGGCTCACAATTTCTTCCCCTTGACAATCCTTGTATCCTCCCACACAAACAGCCCACCTCTCCTTTCCCTTTCCTCCCTGTCCCTTGTTTTACGTCCTCTGTACCCTCATCTGGTGTTTCTGAGCTTGTCACCGCAGGAATTCCTACCTTGGTCAGCAATATCGTTGAACAAGCGCCTCCTTTTCTTATCTGTAGTGTCCTGCTGTTTCTCAAGCCGTTATCTTGGCAGAGGCACCACATGTCAGGGTGAGCTATCTGCATCCACGTACTAGAAGCTGGTCCAATGGCGCTTCATTCCTGGGGGACCTTGAAAAACTCTGGGATTTGGCAATAGAAAACCTCAAGAAGTTACAAGTAGAAGTGGTCAGTCCTTTACTGGGGGCAGAGTAACCCCATACAAGAGGGTGGGCTGAACAGCTCAGGACTTACTCTGAGGAGAAGGGCCTGGGCATTACGAGGAATACTGTATGAGCCAGCGGTGCACACTCTCTATGTATAAGGCCAACTGCGTACGGGGGCAGGTGGCCAGCCAGAGAACTGAGCCAACAGTGTGCCCTGGCAGCCAGGAGGGCCAACCGTGCCCTGGGGGGCATCGAGCACTGTATGGCCAGCCGGTCGAGGGAGGTGATCGTCCCGCTCTACGCTGCACTGGTGCGGCCTCATCTCGAGTACTGTGTGCAGTTTTGAGTGCCACAGTACAACAAGGGTAGAAAGCTACCAGAGAGTGTCCAGAGGAGAGCCACAAAGATGGTGAAGGGTTTAGAGGGGAAGGCGTACGAGGAGTGGCTGAAGTCACTAGGTCTGTTCAGCGTGGAGAAGAGGAGACTGAGGGGAGACCTCATCGCGGTCTACAGCTTCCACACAAGGCAAGGAGGGGGGGGCAGGCGCTGATCTCTTCTCCCTGAGGACCAATGATAGGGCCTGAGGGAACAGCAGGAAGATCTGCCAGGGGAGGTTTAGGTTGGCCATTAGGAAAAGGTTCTTCACCCAGAGGGTGGTGGAGCATTGGAACAAGAACCCTGGGAGGTCGTCATGGCGCCAAGCCTGACAACGTTCAAGAAGCAATTGGACAACACCCTCAAAGCTATGGTGTGAATTTTGGGGTTGTCCTATGCAGGGACAGGAGTTGGACTCGATGATCCTTGTGGGTCTCTTCCAACTCAGGACATTCTATGATTCTGTAATTCCCCTTCTCTCAGCACTGGTGTGGCCACATCTAGATTATCAGTGTCTGGCTTTGGGGCTCCCTGGTCTGGAGGAATGAGGAAGAACTGCAGAGGCTCCAGAGGAGATGTGCCAGGATGGAGTTTGGAGCCTGTGTAGAGAGGCTGAGGGTTTTGGGCTTCTTTAGACTGGTGAAGGACACTACAGTAGTGGCCTGCAGCTGCTTGAAGGGTGGTTTCAGAGACGATGGAGCTTTCCTTTGAAGTGGGAAGAGAAGGAAACCTCCACAAATTGCAGCTTGGAAGGTTCAGACTAAAAGTGAGGAAAAAGAAATCTTAATCAAAGGGTCACGTTGTGGTGCAAGAGGGCACCCAGAGGGAGTCTGCATCATCACAGGGCTTTGTGTTTCAAGGTATAGCCAGCGAGGGTGGAGAGACTTCAGTGAAAGCAGAGAAATTCCAGGGTGAGAGCTAGGTGGGAAAGCAAGATGGGTGTCTGCAGCCTGAAGGGAAAGAGGTGCAGGCATGGACAGTGTAGGAAAGCCTGTGGCAGAGATGGCCAAGGGTTCTAGCAAGGATGAAAGGCCCAAAGGAACCAAGGTCTTTGTCCCCTTGGCTATGGCAGCTGCCTCTGCCACCGAGGCCTACCAGGAGAAACTTTATTTTGAGGCTCTGGACTTTGTTTCTTCTTCACCTCTTTTCAGAGTTTTCTTTTCATAAAGGAAATGAAACCAAGGGTTTTCTCAGCATTCCAGCAACCTTCACAGTGCCTTTGCCTACCTGCCTTCAATTATCTGCTCTAACGAGTCCATGGGGAGGCTCTGTCAGTAACGGCCCTCAGCGGGGCCCATTAATGCTTCAAGACTCTTTGAGTTTAGCTTTGGACTTTGACTTCTTGAGCAGTTTGTTCAGTCTCCTCTCAGTATCTGAGGTTCACATAATGAGCCCCAAATACACCATGGGGCCCATTAAAACACAGAAAGCCATAGCGAGCCATTTATCCTTTAATTTTCTATCTATCCTTTAATTTTCTTCAAGTCTTCAAGACTTGTACAGCTAATTGGAGTCCTTTCGTAGTGTAGTTAATGAGGAAGTTTCCAAAGTGCACCTAATAAAAATAAATTTTTATTTTAAAGGTTATATTTTATTACTTTTCAGTTCAGAGAGGAGGTGATAGGAGCATTCTCCAACTGATATTGATCTAGAGTGTCTCCTCAGAAGGTCTGGACAGAGAGGAAAATCAGTCCCGTGAGGTCTGACAGTGTATGGACAACCTTGCTCCTCCCCTCCCAAACCCCACCATTTCTGTCACTGGCCACTGGGGATTTACATCCCTTTGCCTTACATCAGACTTCTCCACTGATGTCTGCAGCTGGGTGTTACAGCTCCTTTGCACCATCTCCCACCTGCTCTCCGTGGAGAACTGGCTGCACACAGGTACAGAAGGACTTTTCCTATTTGCAAGCAAAGTAAAGTAAAGCATGATCAAGTTTCATAAACAACAAAACACACTCTGCAACCATGCGCTAAGTACAAGATGCCTCTAGTGAGGCTGTCTTTCTATAAGGGATTATGTTATGAGAAATGTTTTAGATAGATAGATTAAAAAGGTAGATATGAACATAATTAAAGAGTTGGCTAAAGAGAAAATTAGACTACTGAAAGACAGGCAGTCTTTTAGTCCCTGCAGCTCAAAGCAGCAGCATAGGTTAGAGATATCTGAATGAACAAAGAGTAAGAGAGACGTGGAAAGATTAAAGCCACCAGCCAGGTGAGCGGATTGCTGCCTGGCTGCTCCGATAAACACAGAGAAGATTAAACCGCTATCTACCCTGCCTAGCCTCTTAGAAATCCTTTTGTTATGGGATTGCTGCAAGTGGAAATACAGCAAAGGCTGATTGCTACCAGGACGCAGCCCTGGCGGCAATATCGCACAAAGCGAGACTCTCTGGCTCCCATCCATGAGCTGATTCATCCATTGGAGATCCCAGGAGTGATCAGCAAGACTCACTCACCTTTTAGTAGTCCCACATGGCCAGTGCAAAAGTCTGACGGAGGGTGGAGGTTAACAGTAGACTATCATGGCCTGAACAAATTCACGCTGTCACTAAGTGCTGCCATACCAGACATGCTGGAGCTCCAATATGAACTGGAGTTGGAGGCAGCCAAGTGGTTTGCCGGCACTGATATTGCCAAAGCATTTTTTTTCAATTCCTTTGGCAGCAGAGTACAGGCCACAGTTTGCTTTCACGTGGACGCGTGTCCAATACACCTGGAACTGACTGCCCCAGGTGGAAGCACAGCCCCACCATTTGTCGTGGACTAACCCAAACTGCACTGGAAAAGGGTGATGCCCCTGAACATCTACAACACATCAATGACAGCACTATGTGGGGCCACAAGGCAGAAGAAGTGTTTGAGAAGGCAAAAAGAGTAATTCAGATTCTTCCAAAGGCTGGTTTCACCATAAAAAGAAGCAAGGTCAAGGGATCTGCACAGGAGATTCAGGTCTTGGGAATAAAATGGCAGGATGGATACTGTCATCCCTACGGATGTGATCAACAAGATAGCAACTATGTCTCCAGCAGCTAACAAGAAGGAAACACAAGCTTTTCTAATCCTTGTGGGATTCTGGAGAATGGATACTCCAGGTTGTAGTCGGCTTGTGAGCCTTCTCCATCGAGTAAGCTGAAAGAACTCTTTTGAGTGGGGACTTGAGCAACAGCAAGCCTTTGAGCATATGAAACAGGATATAGCTCGTGCGGTAGCTCTTGGGCCTGTCCGGACAGGACCAGCTGTGCAAAATATACGTACACTGCAGCTGGGGAGCATGGTCTCACCTGGAGCCTCTGAAAACATCAGGAGAAACCCAAGGTTGACCACTAGGGTTTTGGAGTTGGGGGTATTGAGGATCAGAAGCCCACTACACCCTGACTGAAAAAGAGATACTAGCAGCATCTGAGGGGGGGGGGGTCGAGCTGCTTCAGAAGTTGTTGGTACAGAAGCGTAGCTCCTCTTGGCACCGCCATCACCCATGCTCCCCTCTATGCATCATACAACCAGCACTGCATGGAGTAAGTGGGTAGCGTTGATCACGCAACGAAATCGATTGGGGAAACCCAGCCGCGCAGGAATCCTGGAAGAGATCATGGACTGGCCAGAAGACAGAGATTTTGGAGCATTACCTGAAGAGGTGGCTCATGCCCAAGAGGCACCACCATATAATGAGTTATCAGAAGATGAAAGACGTTATGTTTTGTTTACTGATGGATGTTGTCGTGTGGTAGGAAACTGTTGGAAGTGCAAAGCTGGTGTGTGGAGACCCACATGACAAGTCGTTGAAGCCACTGAAGGAGAAGGTGAGTCATGTCAGTTTGCAGAAGTGAATGCCATCCAACTAGCCTTAGTGATTGCAGAACGAGAAAAGTGGCCAGTACTCTCTTTCTATACTGACTCCTGGTTGGTGCCTAATGCCCTATGAGGTTGGCTACAGCAGTGCAAGAAGACCAATTGGCAGAACAAGGGTAAACCCATCTGGGCTGCTGCATTGTGGCAGGACATCGCTGCCTGGGTAGAAAACATGGCTCTAGAGGCACGTCATATACATGCTTACTTGCCCAAAAGCCGCGCAGGAAGAATATCGAAACAATGAACAGGTAGACAAGGCTGCCAAAATTGAAGTAGCTTGGGTGGACCTGAACTGGGAGCCTAAGGGTGAGCTATTTGTAGCTGGATGGGCCCATGAAACATCGGGACATCTAGGGAGAGATGCAACACACAGATGGGCTTGGTGGACCTGACCATGGAGGCCAGAGTCAGGCAGTGGGACTCATTTCTGAAATAACCGCATACAGTCCTGTGCCAAGAAACATGGCATTGAGTAGGTGTATCACCCACCAGCCTCCAGAAAGACTGAGAGAGATAACGGACTGATAAAGAAGATGTTGAGAGCGTTGCGCAATGAGACACGGAAGCACTGGGATTTGAATTTTGCAGTAGCCACTTGGCTGGTGAACACCAGAGGATCTGCTAACCCTCCTGGTCCTGCCCAAACAAACCTTTGCCTGTTGTTATGGTCATTTGGGGAAGTGGTAGAGGCCCATGGTATGGGAAAATAATCTCTCTCTATCCATTAAGGGACAGGGGATAGCAGTTACTGAGAATATATAAATCTATATGTTGGATATAAAGATGGTTTAAGTACAGAGTATAAGTTGTAAGAGAGGCTTTCAGTAATGAGAATCAGATACAATGGGATGATCAGAAGATATGGAAATAAATTATGTGGGACGTGAGCATGAGGCGAATGGTATGGAATAAGAGGTGGAGATTGTATGGGATCTGGCTGGGATGGAGTTAACCTTCCCCATCGCAGCCCATGTAGTGCTGTGCTTTGTTTTCATAGCTAGAAAGGCGTTGATAACACACCGATGTTCTGGCTCTTGCTTAGCCATGCTTGCACAGCATTAGGGCTCTCTCTCCAACATCCCTCCCCTCCGAAGACCAGTAGAGTGGAGGTGGGCAAGAGGTCGGGAGGGGACACAGAGTGGTTTGGGTGCTTTCGGGATCTGTGTTTCACACAGTAATGTGTTTTCCATTGCTCTGTGGAAAGTGGACTTATGAGAAAGTAACATGGACTTAACATACACCTAGGGAATGTCTTTTATTTTTTATTGAACTATGCCTGCCTTTGTTTTTGTTTGTTGGCAAGTAAGAAACACCCTTCTGCGCCCATGTGTAGCTCCTTCTCCAAATAAAATAGCGAGAATTGGCGCCAATGGGCTGAAACGTGCAGCTACAGACTTTAGTTGAGAAAACGCTATTTTTACAGCACTGCTGTTAAGTCCCAGGTGGTTGAACATAGAAATGGTGGGGCTGGTGGTAAGTATGAAGACTGCCCAGATAATTTCTGCCATAAAGGGTCTTGTCTTCCCTACGTATTCCGACTCCATTAGGATATGCTCTTTTTCAATATCAGTTGGAGATTGCTGATATCACTTAATGTGTAAGCAGAAACATAAAGAGAAGTGGAAAAAGAAAACATCTTTCTTACTGCTATTTAGTATTGAAATCTTTTCACTTTGACTACGCTCCTGAAACGCCTCAAAATATCCACAGAAAAACTGAGGAATTAAGAAAATTATGCCCAGTCTTGGCTTGTGAGGGCGTTTTGCGTTTTCAAGAGCCCTCTGGTGCCAACTTCCTGAACTGCAGATCCTGAAAGACTGAACAAGCCTCTAGAGCGGTAAAAGTAGAAGAAACCATCCATGTTTCTGAGGTTGTTAGTGAGGCCCACGGAAGGCCATCACTGAAGAGAACGAACAGACAAGGTGACCATCCCTGGGGGCTGGTGAAGGAGGAAGTCAGAGGTGATGGATACAGGAAGAAAATCAAATGTGGGCATGACTGGGATGCCAAGTAAGCCCTTGATGTATTTCACTACGGAAAAGTCCTGACCCCATCACCTTGGAAGAGGCATCCTTTCCCTCACAGGATGCTCTTCCTAGGGGATGTTGGGTGCACAATGACAAGTGCAGGACAGCAGTAGGACACCTCCCAGGCTCCAGGAGGGACAAGGAGACAAGAAAGCACTGGGGCTGTAAGGAAATGGTGTCCTCTCGTGGGCCTCAGTGGAAGAGACAGAAGTTACAGTGAAGAGGACAATTCTCTTGGTGCGAGGTCCCAGACCCACCAACACCCTCAACCATCCCCACTGCAGGCTTTCCTACGCTGTCCTATGCCTGTGCCTGTTTCTCTGCAGACTTTAACCACCTGCCTGCTTCCCCACTTCATTCTGCCCAGGGATGTCCCGAGCTTTACTGATGTCCCTCTGTTCACACTGGCTGTTGCTTCAAACACAAAGCTTTGGTTTTCTGAGGATTTGCCAATGCCCGTGAGCTCCTCACAACCTATCCGGCTTCTTTCAAAGCCCTGCTGGTGTTCCCCTAGCACCCACGATGTCCCAGACCCAAACTTGCTTACAACCTCACACCATAACCCAGCACTGAACTGCACATCCTCCTTCTTCTGCTGCCTCAAAATCACTTCAGCGTGCCCCCCCGCTCCTTCAGGTCTTCTTCACTGCTACGCACAGCCCACTGACAAACCCTTCCCTCTTTCCCTGCAATAATGGGACCTTACTCTAGGACGAGGCTCATGGATGGACCTGAGGTCCATCTGAGATGCTCCTTCACACAGGAGGCATCCTCATGCACCCTGTCATTTTCTCCAGCAGAGCTTCTATCACTCCACTGCAGCACCCCAGCTCAGCAGCCTGGGCCACCACCGAAGCGAGCAAGGTGCATTTCCCAGGTTGGTCAGGAGCACAGGCTCCCCGCCCTTGCTGTTCAGGGTTGTCCATTCCATTTTTTTCCCCCCTTCTCCATGTGGATGCTCGTGTGGTCAGCTGAGGCGAGGCCTCTCCATCATGCCCTGTTGCGTCCCCGGTGGTACTGAAAGCCAGACAGTGGATCTTAGCTTAGCAGTGGATCACTCGGATCATGCGTTGATGAAGAATGCAGCTAGCTGTGAGAATTAATGTGAACTGCAGGACACATTGATCATTGACACTTCGAATGCACTTGCAGCCCTGAGTTTTGGGGCTGTGAATGGGGTTGCCTGGATACTGGAAGAGCAACAAGAGCTTTTGGTCCTGGCACCTTTGGGGTGGGAGGAATCCCTGGACGTTCGCAATTGCTGAGCTGGGCTCCAGCTGTAGTGAGCAGGCCAGGGAGAGAGACTGTAATGAACTTTCGGAGGCTACTGAAAGAGGGAGCACCAGTGTTTGTGGGGCTGTGAATGGGGTTTCCCGGTGCCACCAGGCTATGCGCAGTCATGCCCAGGTGCCCGGGGTCCACGGCGATGTCGGCTACCTACCCAACCCATCTTGAAACACGGACCAAGGAGTCTAGCACGTGTGCGAGTCAGGGGCCATCATTAAAGCCCGCATCGCAATGAAGGTGAGGGCCAGCGCGTGCCAGCTGAGGTGGGATCCCGGCACGCGTCAAGTGAGAAGCCCTGGGCGCACCACCGGCCCCGCGGTGCACACACACACACACAGCCGGTGTCAGTGCGTGGTTCCATGGGGGAGGGTTGCTGGGGGAGCTTTTATTGACACATCTCCTGTGGTGTTTTTTGTTGTGTTTGCAATTTATTTTTGTTCTAGCTACTTAGTTGTCTAATAATTGGCGACCTATTACCATTGAATCTACTGTTCTTAGGTTGTTCTCAAGGATTTTGGTGGCAAGGCTGACAAAAGCATGTCCCATTGATCCTGGCAGAGGGGGTTTATTAAGTGTCCTGGTTTCAGCTGGGATAGAGTTAATTTTCTTCTTAGTAGCTGGTATAGTGCTGTGTTTTGGATTTAGGATGAGAATAATGTTGATAATACACTGATTTTTTTACTTGTTGCTAAGTAGTGCTAAGTAGTTGCTAAGCAGTGCTTACACCAGTCAAGGCCTTTTCAGCTTCCCATGCTCTGCCTGGTGCACAGGGAGCTGGGAGGGGGCACAGCCAGGCCAGCTGACCCAGACTGGCCAAAGCACTGTTCCATACCATACGGCATCATGCCCAGTATAGAAACTGGGGGGAGTTGGCCAGGGGGCAGCGATCGCTGCTCAGGGACAGGCTGGGCATCAGTCGGCGGGTGGTGAGCAATTGTAGAGTGTATCACTTGCTTTGTATTACTATTGTATTATTATTATTTGGGTTTTTTTCTTATTATTACTACTATTCTATTTTAGTTTACTTCAATTATTAAACTGTTCTTATCTCAACCCACGAGTTTTCTCCCTTTTACCCTTCTGATTCTCTCCCCCATCCCACCGGGGGGGGAGTGAGCAAGCAGCTGGGTGGTGCTTAGTTGCTGGCTGGGGGTAACCATGACATTAAGTCATCAGGGTGTGCAGAGAATTTGAATCTGTTACAGCTACTAATGTGTAACGCAAAGAATGAACATCGGCCCCTGGGGGTAGTCTTTATCGATCTTGCCAAAGCCTTTGACACTGTGAGCCACTCTCATATCATGGGTCTTAAGCAAAAGCGCGTGGACGATCATATAATCACCCTGATTGCAGACTTGCATTATAACATCAATACACGTATTGACCTGAAGAATGAGCGGTCGGATCCTACTGGGATTTGCACTGGGGTTAAGCAAGGCGATCCAATGTCCCCAGTTCTGTTTAACTTATCTGTAGGCTGTCTGCTGTGTAAATTGGAAGAGGAGGGAAGTTGTTACCAACACTGCTTGAAAACTATAACTCGCTTTTGCTGATGACCTCGTACTGTTAAGTGGCTCATGGGACAGGATGCAGAAAAACAGTAAAATTTTGGAGGTCTGTTGTGATCCAACAGGCCTCAAAACGCAAGGGGAGAAATGCCACGGTATTTACACGCAGCCAACAAAGGACTCATGTATGATCAACGATTGTCCTTCTTGGACGATCAACAGCGCCCCCCTCAATATGATTGAACCCAGTAGTTCTGAGAAGTACCTGGGTCTGTGTATTGACCCTTGGACTGGAATATCAAAACCAGAACTACTGGGGAAGGTAACGGAATGGCTACATCGGATTGGAAAGGCTGCATTAAAACCACTTCAAAATGTTGACATCTTGAAAGCCTTTACCATCCCGCGATTGATATACTTGGCAGTCCGGGCAGAAGTGGAAGCTAGGTACCTGGAGACCCTTGACTTGGCAACTCAAACGGCAGTCAAGGAGTGGTTACATCTTCCAATGAGTACTTGTGATGCCATCCTATATTCCAGCACTTGGGATGGAGAATGAGGTATTACCAGGCTCTCAGGTCTAATACCAACTGTGCAAGACTGCACAGGATTGCCCAGTCTGCAGCTGAGGTAAGAGCTGTCGCACAGGAGGAAGGGATCAAGAAAGAATTTGAGAGACTCTGGATATCAGCTGGAGGGGATAAGGACGAGATTCCATCTATTTGGGACCTGAGAGCAGTTATGGTAATACCGGAGGAAATTGGCAGTGAGGAAGCAGTCTTGGAATGGGACATATCCTCACCTAAAGTCATTTTTCTGAGACCCTGTAACTGGAAGAAGCAAGAATTCATTAAATGGACCAAGCTGGTATCCCAGGGCTGTGGAATTTCCAACTTTCAGAGGGATAAGATCAGCAACAACTGGACAGAATTTTGTAGGGGCATTCCCCACAGGAAGCTCATCACAGCGTTACAGTTGAGGGCGAACGTCTACCCCATGAGGGAATTTCTAGCAAGGGGTAGGCAGGAAACCCTGATTAAATCATTCTGGCTTTGTGGTGCGGAAACCAATACCTCCTCGCATATCATTGGATACTGCCCAGTGATATAGGAGGCAAGAATTAAAAGACACAACCATCGTTGTGAACTGTTGGCAGATGAAGCCAAAAAGAAGGACTGGGTAGTATTCCAGGAGCCGCTGTTGAAAGATGACCATAATGATCCATACAAGCTGGACCTAATCTTTGTTAAAGGAGAGCAGGCTCTGGTGGCGGGTATTACAGTCAGATAGGAGAGCAAATCAACATCTCTGACAGATGCGGCCGTGGAGAAGGTCAAGAAATAACAACATCTGAAAGAACATATCTAAAAATTAAGCAATGCTAATAACATCAAGTTTCACAGAATCACAGAATGCTTTGGGATGGAAGGGACCTTTAAAGGTCATCAAGTCCAACCCCCCTGCAACTGGCAGGGACATCTTCAACCAGATCAGGTTGCTCAGAGCCCCATCCAGCCTGGCTTTGACTGTTTCCAAGGCTGGGGCATCTACCACCTCTCCGGGCAACCCCTTCCAGTGTTTCACCACACTTATAATGAAAATTTTTTTCCTTACATCTAGTCTAAATCTACCCTCCTTTAGTTTAAAACCATTGCCCCTTGTCCTATTGCTACAGGCCCTGCTAAAAAGACTATCCCCATCTTTCTTGTAGGCCCCCTTAAAGTACTGAAAGGCTGCAATAAGGTCTCCCCGCAGCCTTCTCTTCTCCAGGCTGAACACCCCCAGCTCTTTCAGCCTTTCCTCACAGCAGAGGTGTTCCAGCCCTCTGATCATTTTTGTGGCTTCCTCTGAACCCACTCCAACAGCTCCATGTCCTTCCCGTGCTGAGGACCCCCGAGCTGGACGCAGGGCTCCAGGTGAGGTCTCACCAGAGCGGAGCAGAGGGGCAGAATCCCCTCCCTCGCCCCGCTGCCCACGCTGCGGGGGATGCAGCCCAGGAGATGCTTGGCTTTCTGGGCTGTGAGAACACATTGCCGGCTCATGGCCAGCTTTTTGTTATCAGTACCCCCAAGTCCTTCTCAGTAGGGCTGCTCTCCATCCCTTCATCCCCCCAGCCTGTGCTGATACCGGGGGTTGCCCTGACTCAGGTGCAGGACCTTGCACTTGTCCTTGTTGAACCCCATGAGGTTCACACAGGCCCACCTCTCCAGCCTGTCCAGGTCCCTCTGGATGGCATCCCGTCCCTCAGGCTTGTCGACTGCACCGCTCAGCTTGGTGTCATCTGCAAACTTCCTGCGGGTGCACTCAATCCTGCTGTCTGTGTCATTGATGAAGATATTGAACAGCACTGGCCCCAGTACGGACCCCTAAGGGACACCACTTGTCACTGTTCTCCATCAGGACAGCGAGCCATTGACCACTACCCTCTGGATGTGACTATCCAGCCAATTCCTTATCCACCAAATGGTCCGCCCATCAAATCCATATCCTTCTAATTTAGAGAGAAGGATATAGTAGGGGACCGTGTCAAAGGCCTTCCAGAAGTCCAGACAGATGATATGTGTAGCTCTTCCCTCGTCCACTGATGTAGTGGCCATCATAGAAGGCCATTCGGTTGGGCAGGCAGGACTTGCCCTTGGGGAAGCCGAGCTGGGCTCTGCCTGTAATGAGGGCGGGGGAGAAAGAGGGTGTTGGGACATACAGAGGGCTAGGCAAGCACAGAGCCACCATGTTTGTGGGGCTGTGAATGGGGTTCCAAGGATACTTGAGGACCAGCAACAGCTTTCAGTCGTGCCAGCTTTGCTGTGGAGAAGTCCCTGTCCCAGGGCAGAGCTGGCCCAGGGAGCAGAGGTGGGGGTGATGGCCTGTTAACGAGCGCCATCGGTGCCTCTGTGGCTCACAATTTAGCAGGCCGGTCCCACTAGGGAAGCTGGGTTCCCCCAGGACAAAGGCGGGATCCATGCCCAGCTCCCTGCCTGCTGACACCAGGGGCATCCACGTCCCTGCGTGCCCTGATACGAAGTTCGTCCCAGAATCGACAATTCCTGGGTTTGCTGTCGTTATGACCCAAACAATTGTGCTACTGATCTGTATTTATTGCTCTTATTCCGAAAATAATCGCCGACCCCTGAAGCTGTCGGTCGGGAGGCTGTCGTCCCACCCAAACCCCATATCCTGGCGGGGCTGCCTCAGGCCCTTGGAGGAGGGCTGGGGCAATGGGCTTGGGGGGCGGGGGGGTGGTTTCCGTTCCTCTGGGGGCTGGAGGGTGCTGGGCTGGTCCCGCGACAGCCGTCTGGCTGAGTGAGACAGCCATGAAGGCCGGGGTGCAGGCGGGCGAGCGCGTCCCCTCGCGGTGCTCTGTGGCAGGCGGGCCGGATTTCCAGGCACAGGTGATGGCTGCTGGTGTTGGGTCCAGTCCTCAGAGGTGCTGGGGCGGGCAGTCTGGCTTTGCGGGCGCGAGGGGCAGCTGCTGGTGTCGGGCTGGGCTCCTGAAGCTGCGGAGAGGCGCCTGTGGAGAGAGGAGGCTGCTGAGGCCCCACCACGGCTGCGGTGCCGGGCGGGTGCGAGGGTGTGGGGCAGCGCTGGGCGCACCGTGGGGTGCGGGTGCCTGGCTGCACGTGGGAGCGGTGGCACGCTGGCAGTGTTTGGGTGCAGATGGGAGAGACTGACTCTCTTTCTCCAAAGCAAGGCCGAGAGCTTCGTCACCACGGTCTGAGGTGCTGGGGCACCTTGGCCGAGGTGAACATCGGGCATTTACGGCATCACCTAACAGGGTGATTTCTGCTGGTAGGGAGATGTCACTAGTGCGCTTCGCACTTTCTATGGCTACGTCATCCCTCGTTGGTTTTCCTCCTGACCTTGCTCTGCCTACGTCTGTTGCTGGGTCTGCTTTTCTCGAAGCAGGGTCACTTTTAACTAATACTTACTAAGAATGGGTTTCAGAAAAGAGTGCCCATGAATCGAGAGGCCAGATAGAACATCTTCCAGCAGAAATCTGAGTAGAGCTTGGCCAGTAACTAACTCGGCACTCCAGAATACCCTGCCTCTAAACGCTTCATGGCTAAGAGCAGCCATCAAATACAGAACTTTGCCCCCCACCCCACCCTCAGCAACTCACTGTTTTCTCTTCCTCCACAGACACATCACACAACACAACACCATCCCAAGCAGCACGGAGCCCAGGATTGCCATGACCCCTTCTATGCAGTACTGGTGGAAATCTTTAGCGTCTGTAGCATTTGTGCTTCTCTTGCCAGCCACACCTGGAGGAACAATTCCATCTCTTAGTGTCTCCTGCACGCTACCGGTAACCTCACAGGAGGTCTGACATTGCCGGGAAATGTCCTTTTGCACTTGGTTAGCATCTCTGAACCACTGAACACCCTGGGGCTGCAACGTTTCCTTGCTTTCTAGGAGAAGCAAAGGAAACTCCCAAAGCCCTGGCAAATCCATGCACTCCAAAGCCTCTCTTTCTCCTCTCAGCTTTGCTTACGCTCTGGGATGGCCGTAATCCAGTTTTCCCAGGGCCATGGGTTTGCTCCCCCTTCTTGGTGAGCTTTCACATTTGCGCACAATTTCTCCTGCGCTCGCCCACCTTCACTTTCCAAGGCTTGCTAGTGCTGCTGCCTGCAGGCTCTCTCCGACCCTTTGGGACAAGTTGTCCCACTGAACAGAACTCACAAGAGCAGATGGAGAGCACGTGGGTGAGCGCAGATGTTTGGCTAATTGCCCCTTCAAGTGAGACGGACCAAAACCATCCCTGCATCACGGAGTGCCACCCCCAGCTCTCCCTCCCCAGGGGACCCACACCCCGAGGGGACGGAGTCAGGCCCTCTCGGGAGACACCTGAACCTCGCTCTCCCTCTTTGTGTTTTCTCCCACATGGGCACCACTTGCATGTCCCCACTTCTCAGGACTTGTCTCCCACTTAGGGACCCCTGCAGGACTGCTCAGTACCTGGATCCTTTTGAAAAACTTCCTCTCGGCCGGCGTGGTGGGCTTCCCCGGGGTTGGACAGCACTGCCAAGAATCCGAGAAAGGGAAAGCCTCAGCATGGCTCAGGCACAGAGGGTGCAGAAGGACGGTGCAGGTTCCCTCTAAGCCGTGCCCAATCTGTCAGTGCATCCCTTTGGACCTCAGTTCACAGCAGGGATCCCCCTCTCTTGTGCCTAGGGGGACTCATGGCAAGCTCTGGGATGCAGGGATTGTGGGAGGTCCGTTCGATTGAGAGTCATATTTCCCATCACCTGCTGAGCGGGGTTCACATGGCCTCGTTCCCAAAGTGGCAAAGCTCTGAAATTCCCATGAGCTGGGTGTGGTGGGCGGTGAGCACCTCCCTGCATCCACAGAGGGTTACGAGGGGGGTGTCTCTCTGGCACGCGGATAGCAATAACCTCCACACCCCAGGGACGACAGTCATCCTCAGAGAGCCGTTCCTGCCTTCTTTTACAACTCTTGCTCTGTACTAATAGTTTGGCTGCTGACACCATGGGCAGTGCTGGGCACCAGGGGAAGAGCCTGCAGACACGCACTGATTTTCATTCCGGACACGGGATGACCAAAGGACAGCAATTACCTGGCACGCCTCTTGATGGAATTGCCCCCGGTTTTTCATCAGAGACTGGCACTGCGTGACTGCCTCCTTCCTGAAGCGCCTCCTGCGCCACAGTCTCACCATCCATCTCTTGAGAAAGAAAGTGGGTCAGTTTAATCAGAAGTAGACACTCCTCATCAGGAACACGCTGTCTTCGGGGGCCCCTACTTCTCAAAATACATGAATAACGCTTAGAAACAAAACCTGGGCCTTTCGGGGTGCACCTAGTCACTAGTGCAAACACTGCGCCATTCCTGGAGAAAAATGTAAGCGCTAGACACTTTCCAGTTTACCAGCAGACAGCAAATCCTGACCCGCTGAGAGACTAGGCGATTGCACGTGACCTTGTTCACGTTCCATTTAGTGCATTTTTGGCACACTGCAAGGTGAGGGTAAATGTCTTCCTTCAGAGAGGACAGGAAGATGCTGTAGCCAGTTCAGCTGGGCAACGAGCCCTTCTGAGAAGCACTTCCCCTCATGCCAACTGCATTACACGGGAAGGGTAGCAGACGCACACGATGGACTGAACCGCAAGCTCTGGCAACCGTATTCTGGGCGCTTTCACAAGTGGCGGTGAAGAGCCCACAGTCCCCCAAAACAAGAGGGAAACCACACCCGAGTTATCTAAAGCAAAACTAGAAACAGAGAGCTGAGACACCCGCGACCGAATTGCCAGCCCTTCATTTTAGCTGCCTTCAAGTTGGGTGTCCAGCCTCAAGCTGGGTGTCCAGCTTTCACCTGTCCCTGACCCCAAAGTGTCACCGAGCGTCCTCAGCCATCAAGGAGAACAACGGGGCTGGAGCAGGCTGTGAAGCCGGGGTGCTCCCATCCTGGCCAGGGGATGCCTGCAGCCCAGGCAAAGTCTGCCGGGCTCAGGGACCCCAAGCTGCCTGTGCAGCCCCTCCGCTGCCCAAGGGCACTCTCCCCTCTGGCGACTGGCGGGGTGCTGGCCTTCTCACAGCGTCTCAGGAATCAGCTCCTCGGCCACTCCCTCACGCGCCCCAGGTGGGAGCACCGCCAGTTCCTGCCAGCTGGATACCAATGGCTGCCCAGAAGAGCTGACTAGGAATGGGAGAACTGGGGCAGCAGCTGTCCCTGGGACTCAGCTTGAACCACAACTGGCAGCAGAGACTCTGGACCATCTCTGCAGCTCGCCAGCGCCTGCAAGGCCTGAAACTGAGTGGCACCGCCATGAGGCTCTGATCGATCCCTTCCAGCTGCGTAGGCTACGGCTTGTCCATACGCGCATCTCAATCCTCAGCTGCCCAAGTCTTCTGCTTCAGAGTGATATATACCCACCACGGGCTGCTTTGTCCAAGTCCTTCAGGATGTCCTTTAGCACTTCTGATGACCGCTGGGAAGATTTTCCTCGGTCAGCTTTATACTTTGCTCTTTCAGGACCTTAACGGAAAGCATCAAGTTAAATTTCTCACAAATAAAAGACCGAAAATGAGTGCTTAGCCTGTGAAGTCACTCAAGACTGATCACTCACCCCTGGCATGCCAGGTGAGCTCCAGCGCAGGATCCAGCTGAGAAGCTGCAAAAGCCCTCCCTGTGCCCACACCTGCAACCAAACACCCACGAGAAGTTTCCATCATCCATCGGGATCTTCACTGCCATTACTGAATAGCAGAACAGAGAAGGGGATCCCAGAACGACATGGCGCACAGATGCAGCTCTCTATTCTCACACCCGCAAGAGATGCCTCACTCACATTTGGGCTTTGAGCTGGCAGCTCTCAAAGGAATTAAAAAGCCATGACGTACCCATGCGATCTCCCTGCGCGTCAGCCCTGGAATCCGGCCAGGAAGCTGGATATCCATCGCCTCCAGCCGCGTCTGTAAAGAAACAGAGCAGAGAAGCTCCCATGAACTATTTCAATATACTTGTTCAGATCTGAACGGCAGGGAACGCAGTTCAAACATGGGATTGCTCCATGCCACTTGCCCTTCCCCTCAGGAGCATCATGCAGGCAGTTACTGGGTGCCTGGACCGTGCCGGTCTAAAACAAAGCGTGCATGGAGCCGTTGGGAGAGAGGACTCCCGGGAGCTCCCACCAGCTCTAAACTCAAGCCCAACAAGCCCGCTGGCTTTGCAGCAGGCGCTGGAAGCAGCGCAGGGTTGGAGAGGCTGGGAAAGAACGCTTTGCAAGGCAGAGCGCCCCATCGGACCGTCGCTGAGCCCGACCCATTCCCTCTCTGCTCTTCTGCCTGTCTGAGCATCGGCCAAGAACATAGTGAGTAAAATTTCACATCAACAGGCTATGAAAACCTACCTGCTCGTTCAGTCAAGTGCCATACCTGTGGGATCGCCCTGAGGGTCCCAGACAAGATCCAGCTGAGAAGTCGGGTGGGCATCGCCTCCAGGCACAGCTGTAACCAAGCACGTTTCCATTAGATGTTGTGATCTGCTTCTGTCTCAGTGACCTGCAGTGACTGCAGGGGGTCAGGGAATGACGTGGGACCCAGACGTGGGTGGAGATTTCCAAAGCTGCAGAGGGGCCTGTGTGGCCTGGTGGCTGGCACCTGGCAGCTCTCCAAATACCGTTCCCAGGCCACGTGCAACACCCCTCAAGGACCTGAAGGACAAACACATGGCCCCTCGGGGATTTCTTACTGGGACATCTCTACGGTGCACAAAGGGGGCCCACACCAAAGCACTGGAGGAAAAAATTGATCATTCACATGTCTCGTGGAGAAGAGCCCGCTGGCCAGGGACAGGCTGCACCAGCGCTGCCCCGTCTGTTCCCCGGGCTGCGGGCTGGGGCTGTGTGTCCCAGAGGGATCTGGGTTCACCCAAGGAGAGCACTGCAGGGCTAGAGCAGGAATGCCCCTGTTTTCCTGAGTGGACATCTCCCAAGGATGGATGTCCCCGAGGCTGAAAGCCAGGACTCAGCCAGCAAGCAGCAGAGCCACGGTGCCAAGCACAACTGTGACCAGCCTGGAGGAGAAGCGCTCGCGTGGGATGTGCAGGCTAGGGGAAGGTTGCCCCTGGGCAGGGCGGCACAGGCCTGGCTCTAGGAGCAGTTTCTCCCCCTGCGACACTGCTCCCGGCCCCATCGTTCACCTGGAAAATGCCCCTGCAGTGGCCACAGCCCCCTGCGCCTCCCCGCAGGGCGTCTGCCTCCTGCTGCCCGTGGAGCTGGCTACGGCTCACCCGGCCCAGCTGGGCCCCACTGCTCTCCCAGCCCTGCCCCAGCATGACCCCAGGCCTGCTGTCACCCCAAGGCGGGGTGGGTGCTGGCCCTCGCCTGCCCGCCTACCTAATCCCCGCGCTCGCCACGGAGCAGCCCCAACGTCCCAGGCTCGCAGGACCAGCAGGAGGAGGAGGAGGAGGCGGGCAGGGGCCAAGGCCCCCTGTGCCTGCACCATGCCGCTGCTGCTGCTGCTGCCGCTGCCGCTGCTGCTGGCACTGCTGGAGCAGTGCCTGTGGCACAGCACTGTACATCATGGTGTGGCGCAGCGGGGCTCTGTGACCTCACAGCCTGGCCTCCCCACCGTGGCCACACCCTGGGGCACCGCCCTTCCCCCAAGCACCGCCCCTCCCCCAAGCACCACCCCCAGCACGCCACGCCCTCACACGTCCCCTCGGGATGGCGAAGATCCTGGAGGGGAGGGAGACTGAGACTGTCCCATCCTGACCCCCTGGCGGGGTCCTGTGCAGCACAGGCCCCTCACCTCATGGCCCTGTCTGGGCATCGCAGCCAGCTCTCCACAGTGCTGGGGCAGCCAGCACGGCCGGGAACAGCCCTCTCCGACGCTGGTTCTGTGTTTGCTGGCGCAGGCAGGTGCCGAGGGGCCGCGCTGAGGCCAAGTGGTGCCAGCACGGGAACGCTGGTTGTGCACCGTGGGGCTTCTCTTGGGAGCTGCCCTGGCGTGGGAGCGCCGCGGTGGCCCGCTGCCCCAGGGAGTGAGATGCAGGGTGTGAGGCGCAGCTGTGACACCTGCCGAGTCAGAGCGCAGCAAAACTCATCAACCCAGGCTAATCCTGAGGCCGTTCAGTGTAAAACACAGCTTTTTGGCCTTGAAGGGATCTGGCCTAAGCACTCCCACAACAAACAGATTTTGCTACATCTCAGTCTTCAACACCGATGAAGGGCTCTGGGGGTCCAGAGAGACCCTCTGGGTCTCTGGGCTAGAGAACCATGACTGCAAGGATGACAAACTCCCAACCAACCCCAAACTTGTGTGGGATTTGCTGCTCCAGCTGGATCCTTAGAAGTCAATGGGGCCTGACGGGATTCATCCGAGGGTACTTCAAGAGCTGGCTGATGTCTCAATGATTTTTTAGTGCTCTTGGGAATCTGGGGAGGTCCCAGTTGACGGGAAGCTGGCAAAGGTTGTCCCAGTCTTCAAGAAGGGCCAACAGGGATGACCCTGGTAACTACAGGCCTGTCAGTCTCACCTCTGTGCCAGGCAAAATCATGGAGAAGGTTATTCTGGGAGTTATTGAAAACACCTGAAAGACAACGCAGTCATTGGTCCCAGCCAGCACGGCTTCACGAGGGGAAAGTCCTGCTTGACTAACTTGATTTCCTTCTGTGCCAGGATTACCCACCTAGCTGACCAAGGGAAGCCAGTCGATGTAATCTTTTTGGACTTCAGTAAAGTCTTCGATACTGTCTCTCACAGTATCCTCCTGGACAAAATGTCCAGCATGCAGCTGGATAAACCCATAATGCAATGGGTGAGCAATTGGCTGATGGGTCGGGCTGAAAGGGCTACAGTAAATGGGGTTACATCGGGCTGGCGACCAGTCACTAGCGGGGTTCTGCAGGGATCCATCTTGGGGCGAGTGCTCTTCAATATCTTCATAAATGACTTGGATGCAGGACTGGAAGGTTTGTTATCGCAGTTTGCCGATGACAGAAAACTGGGAGGAGCCGTTGACACTCTCGGGGGCAGAGACGCCCTGCAGAGAGATCTGGACAAAGGAGAGAGCTGGGCAGCCACCAACCGTATGAAATTTAACAAGGGCAAGTGCCGGATTTTGCAGCTGGGACATGGCAACCCTGGATGTACCTCCAGACTGGGGAACGAGAGGCTGGAGAGCAGCCCCATGGAGAGGGGTCTGGGGGTTCTGGTCGACGGCAAGTTGACCATGAACCAACAGTGTGCCCTGGCAGCCAGGAGGGCCAACCGTGCCCTGGGGGGCATCGAGCACTGTATGGCCATCCGGTCGAGGGAGGTGATTGTCTCGCTCTACGCTGCACTGGTGTGGCCTCATCTCGAGTACTGTGTGCAGTTTTGAGTGCCACAGTACAACAAGGGTAGAAAGCTACCAGAGAGTGTCCAGAGGAGAGCCACAAAGATGGTGAAGGGTTTAGAGGGGAAGGCGTACGAGGAGTGGCTGAAGTCACCAGGTCTGTTCAGCGTGGAGAAGAGGAGACTGAGGGGAGACCTCATCGCGGTCTACAGCTTTAGGTTGGCCATTAGGAAAAGGTTCTTCACCCAGAGGGTGGTGGAGCATTGGAACAAGCGCCCCTGGGAGGTCGTCATGGCGCCATGCCTGACAACATCCAAGAAGCAATTGGACAACGCCCTCAGACATGTGGTGTGAATTTTGGGGTTGTCCTATGCAGGGACAGGAGTTGGACTCGATGATCCTTGTGGGTCTCTTCAAACTCAGGATATTCTATGATTCTAAGTTTGGGAGGCTACACAAACACTGACCACCAGCGTTTGTGGGGCTGTGAATGGGGTTCCCTGGATACTTTAGGACCAGCAACAGCTTTCGGTCCTGGCACCTTTGGTGTGGGAGGAATCCCTGGAAAACGCTGCTCTGGAGGGACACTGAAGAGCAGCTTCCCGAGGCCAGGAAGGCCTGGAGCACATGGCCAAGGTGCTGGCTGCCTGGCCAAGGCCACGCCTAGGGAGGAAGGTCTGGGGAAGGCGCTGCCAACCCTGGGGGAGAAGACAACCCCCCAGTCCCGTCCCCTAATGCTGCCCCTCGAGAAAGGCAGAGGAGGATGACCGACAAATGAGTGTGGGCTCTGCCAGTGCAGATGCGATGAGCAGCCAGCTTTATTGTGCTGGGGGATGGGAGCCAGCACTTGGGGCTGGCGCATGACGGGTCAGCAGCGTCTTCCAGGACAGCTGTACGGTTTTTGTGCCCGACGTTGTAACCGTGAGCGGTGTCGGATCCGGTCTGGCCCAGGGTGGCTGGAGCGGCTGCTGCTCTGGAGTGCCAGAGCGCCACGGGACAGCCCCGATGCCGCCTGCATGGTGGAGCTGGAGCTGCTGGGCTCAGCGCTTGGGGCTGGCACACGGCTGGTCCCGTGGTCTTTTCTAGGCCGGCTGTATGGCTTTTGCGCGCGACGTTGTAAC
The DNA here is from genome assembly GCF_047370975.1 of Nipponia nippon. Taxonomy (NCBI): domain Eukaryota; kingdom Metazoa; phylum Chordata; class Aves; order Pelecaniformes; family Threskiornithidae; genus Nipponia; species Nipponia nippon. The sequence continues at coordinate 607,469 of NW_028262370.1, forward strand.
CGTGAGCGGTGTCGGATCCGGTCTGGCCCAGGCTGGCTGGAGCGGCCGCTTCTTTCAGGCACTGGGGAGCTGTGGGATGGCGCCAGCGGTGCCTGGATGCTGGGGCTGGAGCTGCTTCTTGCAGGTGCTGGGGACCCTTGGAAGAGGCCCAGTGCCACCTGGCTGGCAGTGCTGGGGCTGCTGCTTTCAAGTGCTGGGGAGCCGCAGGGTGGTCCCAATGCCAGCTGGCTGGCAGTGCCCAAGGTGCTGCTCTCAGCACTTGCGGCTGGCACACGGCTGGTCCCGCAGCTTCTGCTGTATGGGTTTTGCACCCGCTGTTGTAATCGTGCGCGGTGTCTCATCTGGTCTGGCCCAGGCTCGCTGTAGTGACTGCTTCTTTCAGGCACTGGGGAGCTGCGGGATGGCCTCAGTGGTGCCTGGGTGATGGTGCTGGGCCTGCTGCTCTCAGGCACCAGGGAGCCATGGGACAGCCCCGATGCCACCTGGGTGGCAGCGCTGGGGCTTGCCAGCTCTGAATTGTCACTGGAGGCTGTGAGGGGAGGCAGGAAGGTCAGCAGCACGGCCACCCAACCCCTGGGCAGGAGAGGCCATTGTGGTGCCCACAGCCCTGCTGGAGCCAAGCCCACCCGAAGCCCCTGCTACCAGGCCTAGCCTGGCCTCTGGCCCCAGCGCAGGGGCAGCCGGGTGCTTTGCCTCTTACCAGTGGCCAGGCCAGCACAGCAGTCGCACTCCCAAGTGGCTGTGCTGTGCCCCAAGTCGGAGCAGCGTTGGTGGATGCCTTTGGCAGCGCAGGAGCTGCACAGGAGCAGTTGCCAGGACCTGGGGAGGCAAACGGGTTGCTGGTTGGGAGGACAAAGTGATGCAAGCAAGGCATTGCCTGGCAGAAGCCTTGTTCTTAGTCCATCCTCCCCAAGCACATGGGGAGACAGAGATCCCATGCAGAGCCCTAGACTTCTGCTTTGGCAACTTACCCGTCTTCCTCTGCCTGCTCCCTGCCTCCCGGACAAAGGCACTTGCTGGCATTGCAGCCGACGCGCCTCTGGAACACCAGTCCGAAGGCCTGGTCGCTCTCCCGTGATGGCTGTCTGCTGGAGAGGGAAGGGAAAGTGGTGAGCCCCTGCTGCCCCAGCATCGGGCAGATCCAGGCCGTCCCTGCTCTTCCGCCCCCACCCCGCTTCCAGCTCCTCCATGAAGCAGAGGAGAAGAGTCAGGGGACGGCAGAAGGCCAGGCCTGCCGGGGCAGTCCCTGGCCTGGCCCCACGCTCGCGCCTGACGTCTTGTGAGTTGGGAAGAGAAAAACCAACCTCTTGGAGATTCGAATCCCCATGGTGAGCATTTCCATCACAAACTGATCTTTGTTTTGGCAACGCAAGCAGCGGAAGCAGACGCCAGCGTGGACAGCCTGTTTCTGGATGCAGCTCCGGTGGAACCAGGCGTGTTGGCATGCTGGGCACACCATGGTGCGGTAGGACTTTTGTCCTCCACGAGGTCCAGGCAGATGATGCAGGTGCTGTTCAGCTGTGGACTGGCCTGCGCTGCCTGCTCTGGGCGGTGCTCCCAGCAGAAGGACCTGGGGGGAAGGTGGAAGGGGTGGATGAGGTGAAGTGACAAGTGCTGAGGCGCCTGGCGACGGCGAGGAGGGCAGAGGAGCGGTGAAGGCGCCGCAGACCCTGTCCGGGCTCTGGCTCTGGCTGTGGCAGGCTGCTGGGAAGTGTCCCTGTGGGTTCCTCACTTGCTGGCAGGAGGGGACTTGGAGATGAGGAGGCTCCTGCACGAGGGCGGGCAGCCCTTACCTGTACAGCCCAAAGAACTGGGTGACACATTCACCCTCTGAGGCGCAGGGCAGATGGAAGCTGCGGTCGCACCCCTTCTCCTGGCAGTTGATGGCAGCGCCCATCTCGCCGCAAACGAAGCAGCGCTGGAAAGAGCACAGCAGTCCCCTCAGCGGCAGCCTCAGGGCCTGTGTGGCCAGCCCCACGCCTCCGGGCAGGGCGCAGGCTGTGGGCACTGCTGGCTCACACCCCGCAGATGCGCCTGGCGCACGAGGCGCTTGCCTGTGCCGGAGCCTCTGTGGAGCTGCTGGGAGCAGGCGTTTGTCCCAGAGCTGGGGGAAGGGCTGGCCTTTCTTTCTTGGGTCCCGGAGGAGCTCCCACAAGCCTCTCCTGGTGCAAACCCCCTGCTCTTTCCAGATCCTCACCTTCTGGGCTGCCTCCTGGATTACGCGCCTGGTGTCCTCAATGAGAAACCCGTTCCTGCTCTCTTGCGGAAAAAGCCCACTGGCAAGAAACTGCAGAGCAGAGAAGGCCAGGAGCTCATCAGGTCAGCAAGGAAGGGAGCATCCCTGGCAGGCAGCTGGAGGGAGCCCCGGGAGAACTCACCAGGCAATAGGTGTGGGCACAGAGCCCTTTCTTTGCACTTTTGCACCCACAGATAGCCGGGTCAGCCTCTGCCTGGAGACACAGCATGCATGCTGCAGGGGAGAGAGCAAATGCCGCTGGGAATGAGCACCTCTGCGGGGCTGGGGGAAGTGTCCCTGCGGGATCGCCCCCACGGACCTGCTCTGTCCCTGCCCGGCTGGCTGAAGGGCAGGGCTGGGGCCTTTGGAGAAGAAGGGAGCATGGCAGGCACGGGTGCCCCCACGGGTGCCCACAGCCCAGCCTGGGCCCCACCTGCTGAGGAGAGGAGGGACCTTGCCGCAGGGCAGTTGGGGAGCTCCTGCCTTCCCCTGCCACTGCTCCTGGCTGCACACAGCCTGCCCCGACAACCCCTCTGCCAGCCATCGGGAGCTGTGGGGAGGGATACTTCGCTCTCACCTTGCTCCCTCGAGTTGGGGACCTGCTGCTTCATTGCAAACATGGCGCACGTTGACAGCGAGCACTTGGAGAGCCTCTGCCCCAGCAGTGCCGGGGTTTCTGCTCCGAATGCTCCTCTGCCAACCCTGAGGGAACAGTGGGACGTGGTGAGCTTGCTGCACAGGCCCCAGAGCCCCGACGTGTCAGGCTCCCCTCCTCCCCCAGCAGCCCCGGGCAAGCCCCTTCCTCCCATGCCCTCTCCTCTCCTCACCTCACCGAGTGGCACTGACGCACGCCTGGAGCCCAGCAGCCCTTTATGCAGGCCTTGGTGACAGGTCACAGTTTCTGCTGTGACATCGCCACCACCCGTCTGCGTGTGCCCCCAATAGGGGCAAGGGGCCCTTTGGCTACCTGTCACCCTCTGTGACACGGCCACCTCGGCACCCGAGTCGGGGGGGCAGCTGCTCTTGCACCCGTACGGGGCTGCAGTGCTGTCACAGGTCGCCCAGAGAGGCCGTGGGGTCTCCAGCCTTGGAGACGGGCCCAATCCGGCTGGAGAAGGGCCTGGGCAGCCTGCTCCAGGGGACCCTGCTTGAGCAGGCGCTTGCACTAGATGGTCTCCAGAGGCGCCCTCCAACCTCAGCCATTCCAGGATTCTGTCAAAGGCGGCCGGCCTTCCATGTGTTGACAGGGAGCTTGTCGATGGCGGGCACGCCTGAAGTGTCGAGCACAGAAAAGGGAACGGGGCCAACTGCACGGGGATGTGGGCAGCACCAAGAGTGAGGACTAGGAGGTACCGAGCAAGGGGTGGGGACCTTGAAAAGTTCAGGCTTTGGGGACATTGCAGGCGTGTGACAGGGGTGGCACCAAGCAGCGAGATGGGGACCTGACTGAGTGTGGATTTGGTGACAGCACTGAACATGTGTGCTGGGTTTGGATGGGACAGAGTTAACTTTCTTCCTAGTAGCTGGTATGGTGCCATGTTTGGGATTTGTGACGAAAACAGTGTCGGTGACACACCGATGTTGTAGCTATGGCTCAACGGTGTGTGCACGGTGTCAAGGCCTTTCCTGCTTCTCACACAGCCCCACCAGCGAGTAGGCTGGGGATACACAAGACCCTGGGAGGGGACACAGCCAGGACAGCTGACCCCAAATGACCAAAGGGATATCCCACGCCTTATGAGGTCTGCTCAGCAAGAAAATTGCCAGCTGTTGTTGCTCCCAGACTGGCTAGGCATCGGTCAGCTGGTGGTGAGCACTTGTGGGTTTTTGCATCGCTTGTTTTGTTTTGTTTTGTTTTGTTTTGTCTTCCTTATTAAACTGTCTTTATCTCAACCCATGAGGTTTTGCATTTTTATCCTTCTGATTCTCTACCCCATCCCACTGTGGGGGAGAGGGAGTGAGCGGCTGTGTGGGGCTTAGCTGCCTACCGGAGTTAAAGCATGCCAGCATGGGACATGGGTGCTGCTGAGCATGGGGCTGGGGACCTCACCGAATGGGGCCAGCGCCAAGCTGAGGGTCAGGGCTCGCGCAGAGCGTGGAGGTGGGGCCAAGCATGGGAGCGGGGCCAGTGCCGAGCACGGGGATGGGGACAGCACTGACGCTGGCATGGGAAGGCTGCCAAGTGTGGTGGAGGGGTTATGGCTCTGAGCGTGGGGACAGAGACAGCGCCGAGCCTGGGGGTAGGTACAGTGCTGAGCACTGGAGGGATCCTCCAAAACAAACTGGAGTAGGACCCAGGCAGGTTCCCAGACATCTCACTTCCAGAACTGTTCGTGTTCCTTTTAGCCCTAAGGATTTCGTGTTAGGGCAACAACAGACGGTCGGGCTCAGAGGTGACCCAGAAAAGGCAGTCCAGACCACTCGGGGTATCCTCAGAGCATACGATCCCACTTGGGCAGACGTCCAACAATTATTTGAATCAGTGTTTGCCCTGGATGAGCGGACACAAATCCAGGAGCATCATCAAAGTTGGGCTGCAGAAGCCGCTGGGAAAGAGAGAATTGTCAAACAGTAACTCTACCCACAGCCCATATCTATCCAGCCTACAGCTCTGAAGGTATAGACCGGCCTATACTTCCAGCCTCTATCTACCTGCTCTATCACCTCTGCAGAAAGTCACGTCAAAATGACGTTTCATAGAGCATGGATCTGGGGGAAGGGGGAGAAAGAAAAGGTGGAAAAAAGGAGAAGTGTAGGCACGCAAGTAAAAAAGAAAGGAGCTGAGTTATCCCAAAGGCCAGCTCAGCCCACCTCGCTTTCACTGCCAAAAAGCTGTGCAGCTTGGAGGGGAAAGAGCTGGCTTTGGTGCTGGGATGCACACAGATGTCTGAGTTCAGATGGGAAACAGCAGAAAAGCCCCGACAGGGCTCCTTTCCACTCTCCTCCTACCTCTGTGCGTGCTGAGACCTCCTCGTTTCCCTGAAGTCCTCCCAGACTAACAGGGACGTGGCCTCTGTCCAGTCCACGTGCCACGAGGGGAAACAGGTTTGACCACGAAGGGGGTAGCAAACAACTGCGTCTGCAGAAGCAAAGGGGCAGCTGCAGCTCAGCTTCGGAGATGCCCAAAGGCGCCCTGAGCCCCAGGAGCCCCTGGCGCCTGGACATTTGCTTGGCCCTGAAGCGCTGAGGGGCCTGGGGCTGGGGAGCCCGGGGACAGAAGCCAAGGACAGTGGTCAGCCCCGTAGGGAGAGTGACGGGGCTCTGTCCTTCCTTCTGGCCACAGGAGGATGCCCTGGGCCACGCCAGCACAGGGCGTCTCTCCTCCTCACCGCCCGGGGGAAGGCAAGGCCTGAGGGAGGCCCTGGGCGCTGGGCTCAGCACGGGCGGTGGGACCGGGGGCAGAGCCCCGTCTCCTGCCAGCTGCCGGCCTGGCCGATGCCAGCGGCTCCCGTCACGCAGCTCCTCCTGCCCAGGGCTGTGGCTGGAGCACAGCTAGACCCACAGTTTGGGAAAGACTTGCTGATCCAGAGCAGTTCCAGGGCGCCTCCCCTCCTGCCACCTCCCCTCCTGCCCTGTCCCCTCCCCTGCACTCCCTGCCCGCCCCTCCCTCCCTGCGCACGACCAGACCCCCCCGAGCGGATTGAGGGAGGGCAGAGCTGTGCACACACCCCCCTGCGCTGCTGAGAGAGCACCTCCTGCTGCCATGGCCCTTCTCGAGGCCGTCTCTCCAAAGGCCCCGTGTCCCGGCGGGCTGAGGAGCTGCTGCGCTGCGGGGGGCAGCGGGCGCAGGGTGGCTCTGGGAGGAGAGGCCCGGGATGCCTGAGCCTGCCCGGCAACAGCCGCGCCATTGGCCATGGCTGAGCCAATCAGCGGAGCCGGAGGCGGCCTGTCAGTCAGAGCCGGGCTGGGGCGGGGCTGGAGGGGGCCGAGGCCGAGGGGCCTGGGGAGAAAGGGGCGAGAGCCAGGCTGGGGGCAGCCGGGGCTCAGGGGGAGCAGGGCAAGGGCCAGGGCCAGGGCCAGGGCCAGAGGAGCTGCAGCAGCAGGAGCAGGAACAGGTATCTGCCAGTGCGGCTGGGCCTGGGGGGAGGGACGTGGAGGCCTCACCACGCACGGGCCCCGCCATGGCCCAGTCAGGAGCCCTGGGCCCGAGTGCTCAGCCCAGGGCCAGCCCCACCAGCAGGGTCAGAGCAGTCCCTGCTGCTGCCCCCAGGGTCGCCAGCCCCAGCCCTGACAGCTGGGGGTGGGTGTTTGATGTCCGCAGGCCAGGGAAAGGCAGAGTGGCCTCCTGTCTAGAGGCGGCTCCAGGCTTTGGAGCAGGCATGCTGTGGTGGGGACAGGCCAGGGGCCTTTGCTGTCCCCAGGCCTTCCCGTGGGTGTGGTGCTCATGGACAGCCCCGTCTCTGCTGCCAGCCTTTGATAAATGGGGATTTCCAGACCTGGAGTTGTTTCTGCCTCCTGGTGGGAGCACGCAGAGGGGCTTTGTTGCCAGAGAAGCCCGTGGGGAGGGCTCCTGGCTGGATGCAGCTCCCCTGGCAGATGCTTGTGCCCCTCTCTTGGCTCCAAGGTCTGATTGCTGCCTTTCCCTGAACCCAAGCTGTGCCGCCGGCTTTTGGGAAATGGGGGTACCGAGGGTGGATGGTTTTACCACAGCCGGGAAGTTCCAGTAACCTGTGAGGGATATTTTTTTCCTGGTTCTTGCAGGCACAGGTTTTTGTTGTTTGTTTTTTAAAAAAGTAATTTTTCCGAGGAAAGTTCACCAAGGAAAGTTGAGGGTTTAGCTCTGATTGCTGCCTGTGTGGATTGTGTGTGTCCTGATGCAGGCCCACAGCAGCTTTCAGAGGAGGACTGGGAGTATTGCAGGGTGAAGTGAGCAGTGGGGATCCCAAGCCTGTTTTGTTTAAGGCAGTAGTCAGGTGAAAATGTGCAGTTAGAGCTCTCTGCGTTGCTGACCCTTTTGCTTGGTGCTCTCAGGGTGTTTTCTAACCTTTTGCAGTGCTCCTCAGCAGAGAGCCGACGGCCCTGGGGGAAGGGCAGCACCCCCTTCTTTGTGCACCCCAGGATCTTGTGGCGCTGCATAAGCTCCTGCGCAAGCAGAAGTGGCCGATAGTCGACTTCTTCAAGGAGGCTGGTGTGGGCACAAGGAAGATGCCGGGTGCAGACTTCCTTCAAGTCATCAGAGGGGTACGTAGGGATCAGAACGGGAGTGAAGTGCCGCCACTGCCGTATGTCCTTGCGTGCAGACCCAGGGTGGTTCCAGTGGAGGCACCGGTGGTGGTTCAGCAAGGGGCACTTTGTCCTGTCTAAGCCTCAGAGGACGACTCCCACAGTCTGGAAAGGTGGAGGGGAAAGGGAGGGCAAGGATGCGAGAAGTGGGATGTCATCTAGAGGGGGTTGCGGGAGTGAGGGTACCCGTTGGTTCACGATCTCCCAAGAGAGTCGCTGCTCGGTTCTGTGGCTGCCCGCATCCTGCTGCAGCCACTGAACTGGCATCCCATTTCCCAGTGTCAATACTCCACGTTTCCCCCACAGTCTCGTATCTATATTCCCATTGCGCTGCCTTCCAGCACATATCTGTGCAGCAGTGGTCACCCTGAGCCTCACTTCCCAGAGGGCACAGCGGTACGGAGCTGTGAGGAGCACGCTCAGGTGTACGAGGGTTCAGCAGTGCAGTGTTAACTGATAGTCTGGTCCAAGCCCAAATAAGCCTTCTCAAAACGCAGGGGGCTGGGAAGTTTGGCATGCTAACCGTCGAGAGGTCCGCAGAAGGAAAAGCCACTTGCATGACTTCCATCAAGCCACTTGCAAAGCTGCCGCTTGCCCACCTTCTGCTGGGGGCCAAGCCAAAGGGATGAAGCCTCGTGCTCGTACCAAGCCCGACGCAAAGTTAAGGCACTGAGAAGTTCCCCCAGTCAGCCCGGAGCCAGAGGGCAGGTATCTAAGCTGCGATGAGATGGAAGAGCCTGGAAAAGAATTCATTGGCAGGAGGCGATGGAAGAAGGTACGGTGCGTGTGGCACCTGGGGTTAAGCGACCCGCTCGGTTTTGTGTCTGGATCGGTACTGTGCTTGCACTTTGACTAAGCCCCAGTTCAGAGCAGCAATTCTTGTTACTCGTCGTGGGTGCCAAGTGCTGCATCTCCTCTGTCCTCTCCGGCGCGTGGATTTAATCTTTTGCGTATAGGCAGGGCCTTGATAATGCTCCTGTGTGGGCAGCGTGTATGTGAAGGGCAGGTTTTCCGCACATTTGTGCCTGATCTTTCTTGTTGCTTTTAAGCAGGAAAATCTCGCTATGTACTGCCCAGGAACTAAAGAAATGCAAAGAGCTGATGAAGAAAGAGGTGCCCGTCAAGGAGGGAGTGCAGGTTAGTTCTGGTTTTCCATTTTCTTGACTGCGTTCTAACCAAAAGCCGTGTCTTAAACAACTGAAATGAGCTGAACTACTGGGGATTTCTCATCCCTACACAATTGTGTATTGCTGCGGACTTTAGCAGCCATAGTCCTGGACTGTGAGCCTGTGCTGTAGGGAGGTGAAAGCAGGTATTAAAGAAAAAAAAAGTGTGCTTTTCCAAACTGCTGCCAAGATTGGAAAGAAGCGATGGCTGTGGGCAGGTACAGAGCCATGGGCAGTGTCAGTCAGAATGAGGACCAGTGATGTGGGTACGGCCGTAGCGTGAGAGTTTTCATGGCCTTGAGCAGCACAGCAAGGATTGTCAGGCAGCAAGGCCGGCTGCCAGGGGTGTGTGAGCAGCTCCTCCCCAGCATGGAGACGGGCATGGGAGGAGCCAGCGCTGTTGCTGTGGGTGTGTAGCAGGTGAGAGCGGTGGAAGCTGCTCTCAGGACATGTAATTAGGAGCTATCGTCATGGTACTGGGTGGGAAATACCATGAGGGAGGAGGCTAAGTCATGAAAGGCCGTCTTAACTGTATGCGTGAAGTGGGGGAAAGAATGTGAGGGTGTTAAGGAGACTGTAAGTTGCGATGAAGGCAGTGAGTGAGATGATCGTTGTAGGAGCTTTCTGAGTGGGTGAGAATGGGGCAAGGCTGCACGTAAGGCCAGAAGAGGCTGTGGCAGCTGTTGAGCCAATCAGATCTCAAAGAAGAGATGATGATTTGGGCAAGATCTGGTGAAGTCAGCGTCTTGTACATGTTGCGGAGACTGCATAAGGCCTGAGTGCTGTCGAGGAGAGGAGTGTGAAAGGAGTGCTGGAGTGCCAGGGAGTGGGGATGGAGGTGGTCACAGCCTCATGTCTCAGTTTTCCATGGGCTGTGCGTATAGCCCACGTAACTCATCTTGCATTCAGGAAGAAGTGCCACCCTTTTGGCGAAAAGAGAAGGGAAAAGCACAGGTAATCTGTGGCAGAGCTCGAAGTTGGGGTGAGATTACCATGCTTAGTCTTCCCATTCTAGAGTATGAAAAACATTTCCTTGAACCACTTTCCCAACATAGCAAGGCGTGACTTTCTGAAGTAGCTGTTTTCCCAGGAGCTGCATGTGAGCTAAGGCAGATGAGAGAGTCTTGCCTGCCGTCAGTCACCGAGGCTGATGACAGGTCACCCAGCAGTTTTGGCAAGGACAGAACAAGATAGCTACGTGTGCTCCTCTGTGCTGATGGTAATTTCTGGAACGTGTCTTGCAGAGGTTGGTGTTCAGGTTTTGCAGGCTGTAGGTTTGGCAGGATCTAGTGTGTCATTAAGGTGATGGCAGTAACAAAAGCCAGTGGGATGGGGCTGAGAATCAGAAGGGTAAAAGTGAGAAAGGAACACGTGGCTTGAGATCAAAGCAGTTTAATAATGGGAAAGAAATGTTTTTTTAAAAAAATTGGAAGGAAAAGGGACGAAAACAACAGAGAGAGGAAAATAAAACCCAGGAAAAACAAGCGATGCAAATGAAAACAATTGCTCAGCACCAACCGAGCGATGGTGAGCCAGTCCCTGAGCAGTGGCCCCCCACCACCCTCCCCCCCAGTTTTATTGCTGAGCACGACGTCGTATGGTATGGAACAGGCCTTTGGTCAGCTGGGGTCAGCTGTCCCAGCTGTGTCCCCTCCCAGCTTGCTGTGCACCTCCCCCCTACTCGCTGGCGGGGCAGAAAAGGCCTTGACGCTGTGTCAGCGCTGCTCAGCAGTAAGTAAAACATCGGTGCGTTATCAACGCTGTTTTCAGCACAAATCCAAAACACAGCCCCATGCAAAGCACTCTGAAGAAGTGTAACTGTCCCGGCCAAAGCCAGGACAGTACGGCATTCTGGATTTCCTGTAATTTTCAGGAGTGCTTGAACAGTTCAATGTTATGTTGAGGTACGGTAGTTATAATGTCATCAGAAGAGAGGGAAGAGAGAGAAGATGGAGATGGCAAAGATACTCCAAAGCATTATAAGCTCTGAGAGAAGAAACATGGCATTTGCAGTTTCTATGAACAGTTTTCCTTCGATGTAGTGTTCTTTTAAAGATTTACAGACGATGTTTTCCTATGTCGGTATCAGAGTTCAGTGATTTGACCATAAAGCTCTACACTGAAATGTGAAAAAAAAATGAGCAACGTATCCTAGCAAGAAGTGTAATGCCATAGACTGGAGAGTTTTGCTCTTGTAGTTTAGAGTTCTCCTTCAAACGCAGGTGTGTGGTTTTCACTTGTGCTGTGCTGGGCAGTGATTTAAAAGAAGAAAAAAGCCAAACACAAAAACCCAGCCCTGAAACTGCCTGTGACATTGGAGGGGGGTGAGACATATCCCATTTTCTGCTTCTTCCGCTCTCCTGCTTTCTCTTAAGCTTGTTCCTATCGCTATCATGATCACTATTCTTGCTTCCTGTAGAGCCAAGACAACGTAAGAGATATTTTTGGGCCGGTGTTCTCCTGTCGGGCAGAGATGTCCGTGTAGCCGTGCTCAGTCGCAGAGGCAAAAGGCCTCACAGGTGGGTGCGTGGTGAGTGATGGTTCTCCCTTATCAACAGTGCTGTCAGTGGAGGGGTTTGAGATCGGTGGTAATTCCAGAAGAATGACATGATTATTGCTGCGTCAGTCTGAGAGTGGGAGAAGAGCAAAGTTCTGGGGAGGAGAGGATAATTTTAATTAGCTGTAAGATTTTTTACAGCGCAGGTTTTGTGGGTCAGTGACGGCAGTCATGGAGGTGGTGGCTGGGATTGTGTAATGGAAATTCTTTTGTTGGGCAGCTGAAGCCTAAATTGCCCTTAGTCTTAGTGGGACGAGTGAATCGGGCAGCATGCAACTTGTTTTCTTGAAACTGAAGCTGGTTTAGTTAGAGGGCGAGCGTGTTTGGAAGCTTTGGGAGTTTGGGGGCAGAGGCCAGGCGGACGCTGGTGCCCTCGGTGGAGGGGGCTGTTTGTGCCCCGTGCCCTTGGCCTGGCGCTCGCAGCCGGGAAGGGGCTTTCCAAACTCCTGGTGGAAGGAGCCAGACGTGGGACCTGTGGCCGAGCTGGGGGACAGGGAGCACCCCTGGAGCAGGGTCAGGACCTGCAGCAAACCTGCCTTCAATTCATCCCTTCCCAGCTGGACACTGCCCAGGAGTAACTTTGCGGGTTGCTGTTCTCCCTCCGGAAGCATGGCCCGCACCAAGCACAGGCAGAGGTGCGCCTGTGCCGGGAGAAGACTTGAAGCAGAGCCGGGGCTGATGGTGAGAGCTGCCAGCAGCTGTCCAGCTCAGGAAGATGCAGGTAAGATGCCACAGAGGGGCCAGCAAGCGGTTGTCACTTGTCTTGCAGGAACAGGATTTAACAGCGGAAGGGAGGCAGGACGAAAGGGCCTTTGAGGTCCAAAAGTGCGTCAGACAGCTGGCGTAGTCGTGATGACAGCAGAGGAGGAAGAGAAGCAGATGCCGGTGAGCTGTGTGGGACAATGCTGTCGAGGTAAGATCTGCCGCACAAACACAGCCATGGGGCGGCGGTGGAGTGGGTGAGAAAGGCACCTGGGAGAGAGGAGAGCACGGGGAGATGGGAGAGAGAGGTGGAGATGGAGGGGCAAAATCCAGGGTGCTAGAAGTGAGGAGGCTCCTGCTGTGCGGGTGCCTGTGAGGTCCCTGGTCTCTGAGTAGCTGTTAGCGTTGGAGCAGGCCTCTGGCTTGTGCAGCTGCTTACGTCGTCATGAACTGCCGTTTTCACATCTTTTTGGAGAAGAGGCAGCTAGGTGCTAGTGTATGGTACTGACTGTCTTGCAGATGTTTTGCTTCTCTTCTCTGTGTCCTGCTCTCTGTCCCTGCCTCTCCCTTTCCCTTTTCCCTTTGCCTTCCTTTTCCCTCTCATCCTTTTGCCTCTGTCCGGCTCCCTCGCCCTGCCTGTGTCGGTCCGTCCCTCTGTGCTTCCTCCTGCCCTCCTCTGCTCTCTCTGTCCCTCTGTCCCGCTGCTCATTACTATGTTCCTGGCCGCCCCCTGCCCCCTTCCCCCCTGTCCCCTTCTCCCTGTCCCTGTGCCCACTCCTCACCAGGGGTTTCCTTTCTCTCCTCCCTGCCCAGCTCCCCCTTGTTCCTGCCATCCCTCTGTCCTGCTCCCACCCCTCTCTGCCGCTCTGTCCCTCTCTCCTCCTCCTCCCTGCTCCAGCGGGGCTCTGGGGCCAGGGCAGCGCCGGGGAGGCGGCCATGGGGCCTGCGGGGGGACGGGGCCCAGGTGGGGTGGGGGGATGGTGTCCCCACAGGGTCAGACAGAAGGGCAGGAGCGCCCCGCGGCAGGAAGGGAGCCGTAGTCCTGGGACACGGGGCTGCCAGGTGGCCATGTTGGTTGCCAGGGCATGCCGGGAGCTGTAGTCCTGGGGCATGGGGCTGCTGGTCAGCCATGTCGGTCTCGGGAACAGCAGTTATCAAGCAAGATGAAATGCTGTGGGACGGCTCCGCTGGGGACTCTGAAATGTCCTGAGGGGGGATTTCTGATTTGCAGCGGCAAATCTAATCACTAAAGGACACTGATCCTCCCTGGGTGGCAGCTTTGCTGGCTCTCCATCACCCTGTCACTGGCTTTTTGGGGCCCTGGCTGGTGGGACCCCTGGGGCACGGTATGAAAATTCCCTTCCCTAACTATTAGATCAACCAGTCTTTAGAGTATGAAAGTGTATTAACTTTCTTTGTAGAGAGAGATATATGATGCATTCACGTGATACACTGTCATGTGATGAGGTATGGAGCTTTACTGGAGATTTTGGTATTGTTCATGCTGAAATCAAACAAAGGAAAGGACAGCCCAGCCCTGGAAAGAAGGCCTTTGCTTCTGGGAAGCTTAGAGCTGTCCAGGAAGGCTAAAGGACACCCCGGCTCAACCAAGAGAACGCCAGCGTCCTAACCCCTCTGAGACGTCTTTGAAACCCTCCCGGCATCGTCAGGCGTCATAGAACAGCAACGCTAGCAAGGCTGACTCCAGGGACGTCTGGATCAGTAGACAAGCAGCGAGAATGCTGCAAGACTAGAGTTGCTTTGCAAAGTTTGACTATGATTAGTAATTGGTCGTGTGGGTGGGAGTGATGAGTCAAGTCGTCTGGTACCTGAACAGTTGAAGGCTATAAGAACCCTGTGTAAAGGCACATGTGGGGTGCCTCAATGGGGCTGGGACATGGTGTCTCCCTGAGACCCACCCTGGTCCCTCCCCTCAAATTGTTGTGTCTGTGTGTGTCCCCCCATATGCAGCTAAAGGTTGCAGAGCAGGAGGGTGGGAGGGATGGGGGGGTGAAAAGGGGCGTGGCCTCCGGCAGAGGGCTGTGAAGCAGCGGCGGGGATGGCGTGACTGCAGCAGAGCCGCGATGGTTGGACAATGTTTATTGGCGGGCAAAGACATCCCAGCCAGACTATGCCTTATAAATAACTTAGAAACAATGAAGAACAGGCAGACGTGAGAAACACCTGGAAAAGGATTAGGAAAAAATTGCTGATCATGCTGGAGTCCTTGCTTACCTGTAGTCCTTCTCTCGATGTTGATCTTTGGACTTCTTTTTCTCCTTGACCTTCTCTACAGTTTTTCATTCTTTGGTCACCTGTCTTTTGGCATTCCTTCTCGGTTTCACCTCCGCTTCCTTCTGTGTGGGTATGTTTTCTTTTGCCATGTCTTAGTTTGTCTTTTTCATTTTCCCGGGATGCGTCCTCAAAGTTGGAATGAGCTGACCCAGGTGGAAGTGCATGCCTTTCACGAGAATATTTTTCACGTGGCTGCTGGGGTATTGAACAGTGATGGACGTTTGCTCGGTGGCTGCTAAAGCGATGTACGTCTTCCTCTCCAGCGAGTGCGTTGTGAGGCCCTCTGCTTTTGCAATGATAATCCTTATGGGACCTGTTGTTGTAAGCTTGACTCGATTTGTCAAAGTCTTTGTCACAATGAGAGGACTTTCTCTCTCTGCCATCCCTTGTTCCATGAGTGGGGTAAGAATCATTGCAGTATCTGCCTTTTTCCCATCTCTCTGGTTCGTCTTGATAGTATCTTTCTCTGCTCCGCGTTCTCTCTCCTTTGGAACGATAACACCCATTCCTGTCTGGTGCTGTTCTTTCTCTGCTTTGGGATCTAGAACGAGAATATTTTCCCGAGCTTCTGACATTATTGGGACTGTTTCTTTCATGACGGGAAGATCTACGCTTGCTTTCATTGCAATACTCCTGCTTAGGATGATTTTGCTTATTTGTTTCCACACTGCGAGAGCACCTCCTCTTGTGGGAGCGATCATCTGGTTTGCTTCTGGTTTGCTTCTCCTTCTCCCTCTCTTCAGTGTCTGAGATTTCTCTCTTCTTTCGGTGGTGCTCTTTGTCAGTTTTTTGAGAGTCCTATCTTTTTTCCTATGTTTGTCTCCTTCACATTTTTTGTTACCCAGTCCCTCATTTTCTCTGGAAAATTGACTCTCCAAAGCTTCATCCAGCTCTGTCATACAAGAGTCACTAAGAGGTGGTACCTCTGCATAGTTATTAGAAATGTCCTTCGTATCTTGGCATTTGTCTGTAATAGCTAGAGATGCAAGTTTTTTAGAAGCACATTCCATGTCAGACTTTATCGAGGAAGTTTGCCCTAATTTCTCTTTGCTCTCAAGAGACCCTTTGAGGTACAAAGGATTTCCTTTTGAAATTAGTTCAGGTTCTTTTGATCCTCTTGCTTCGTCTTTGTCTCTACGGTCTTCAGACTCACACTGCCCAAGGAATTCATCTTCAGCGCCCAAGGATTTTTTCCTGAGCTTGTGCTGACCATTGATATTGGGATGCGCATTATCAGCTTTTGTTACAGTACTTTCAGCAACTTCTTCTTTGGTAGAAGTGGTTTCAGAATCTGGGTGAGTAAAAAGATTGTCAGCCTCACAACGACAGTTGGAAGGAACCTTCCTGGGTTCTTTATAGGCAAACAGTGCTGCCCTCACTACAGTTGCCATGCCCCTTGTCCTCACCACATGACTCCTTGTAAAAAGGGAGTCTCCATCTTCTTTGCAGCTCCCCTTTAAGTAGTGGTACATGGTGATGCGATCACCTCGAAGCCTCCTTTTCTCAAGGCTGAACAAGCCCAGCTCTCTCAGCCTGTCCTCCTACGGCAGGCTGCCTGGACCCTGCATCATCTTGGTGGCTCTTCTCTGGACCCCCTCCAGCCTGTCCACATCTTTTTTGTATAACGGGGACCAGAACTGTGCACAGTATTCCAGGTGTGGCCTGACAAGCGCCGAGTAGAGTGGGATAATGACTTCTTCATCTCTGCTGGTGATGCCCTTTTTGATGCAACCCAGCATCCTCTTGGAACAATTAAAACATAAAAGTTAGCAGACGGAAAAAATACTGTCTTCAGTAGAAAACGACTGTTTGCAAAATTTCTACATTAGGAGTTGAACAAGGTCACGTTGAGTTATAGGCACTGTCCCCACTTTACACATCACCCCACTCACCCCCCCCAACCAAAGTGATGAAGTATTGTCTCAGGTGAACTTCTCTGAAGTTGACGTGTTCTCATCTCATCTAACGCACAAAGCGTTACGATGAAATCTGTGCTGCGTGTTTTCTCAGTATTTCACATGAATTAGGAACGTTATAATGCTCCTGAATACCAAATACACCATAGGTGAGAAATTCTAGATGGAGCAAACCTAACGCGGTGTTTCAAGCAATCCATTTGTTTTAGAAAAGAAAATCTCAGAAGGTTTAACAGGTTGGACGTGGCAAGTGGAATCTTTCCACCTCTAAGATTTGCAAACCTTTTCAGTGATCTTGTGAGAACGTTGGGAGTACGATGCATCGTATACCTCTTGGATGCAGGAGCCATCTTTTTACACCTTAAAACCAAGCCCAGACCAATGTTCGGACATGCCTTTGAACTTCTGGCCATATGAAAATGTCAGGGTGCAACTTCACGCTGACAAAGGCTGTCGAGCCCCAGTGTAGACAATACTAGGTATAAAAGTGTAATGTGAGCTACCGGCCCCAATTCGTAGCATATATTTCCAGAGACTCAAAGAGAAACAGCAAGATTACTCTCTTAGAAACAAATGTATTATCTTCCAGGCTTTGAATGGAAAACATGGAGACCATTTACATGGCTTCCACAGAAGAACAAAGTCCAAGCCACTCCCATCCACCACCGAGTTCTTTTCTTTAGACAGTATATGGTTTTCAGTAAAAGGAGTTTATTTTAGAAAGCTGTACAAGTCTTTACGCATCACGACCCATATTCACAAAACATCTTCCCTTTAGATCCAAAGTAATATCCAGGAATGGCCCATATGTATCGGAAAGGGCTTTGCAGTTCAAGCACTTTGCTGGAATCAAAATACAAATGCTTAACAATATGTGAAAGAGGCTAACCGTGCAAATTTCAATTCTGAAAACCTCTTACTTTAATCAAACTCCAAACTCCTGTACTACAGACAGACAAAAAGACACAGGCCAGTTCAAAGGAGAGTAAGATTTTTAAAAAGTGCCTCGGGATCTTAGACATCCTCCAAATAGTTGATGAATCAGTGTTGTGGCTTGAGAAGGTCTGTCTAATGTGGACATAAATGGCCATCAGCCCTCAGAAGATTTAAGGCCCAGAGTTAACCCTTCAAAGAGTTTATCTTTTCATGAAAACTAAGGGCATAGTTGTTAATTTATGATGGTAAATAAAGGAGTAAGAGGGACTAGAGAACATTTAAAAGTTAATTTGTGCATGCTTACTTGGTGCTTCCATTCAAGCAAGCTTTCTGCAAAGCATCACCAGTGAAGCATCAGAATTCACGGGCATCCTCCTGGCTGCCACAATTGAAATGCTTTCCTATTCCTACTACATAGGAAGGTTCTTATATTGATCTCAAATGAAATGAAAGAAAATTCCTATTTCTAAAATCTCTCTTCTTTAAAGTATCAAAATAACTTCTATGCACCAAATAATTCTTTGAAAAATTAAAAATTGAAAAAAATAAAATGAATGTGAGTTTCCATCATGCACATCATACAGAAGCCTTCTTTAGGGCCTGAAGAGTGAAAGAAGAAAGCATCCCAGTCTAGTCAAGTGGACATTGCTACAGGAAAACCTAAAAAATTAGTAATCTTGAAGTTATAGGTGCCATGTCCACTGGCCATGCTACATTCTCTTCTCCTAAGGTGTCAATAGCCCAACAGTTTGGTGACATTTTATTATGCAGAACTGTATAGAATTAAAATGTCGATTAAGTCTGTATTAAAGTGCACTTTCCGATGAGAAACCTAAGTAACTATTGCAATGTCATTTTTTTTGCAGGGTGACAGGAACGTGAACTCCACAGACTGCAGAATATATGAGGAAACAACGTTGACATTGATGATACAGCACTAAGAGAGAATGTGTGTTAATTTCCAGCACACTGCTATTAGGTGAGCCACATGATACAGAGCTAAAAGCAGTCAAGCAGCATCAAATTCCCAGGGAAGCAGAATTCAGAAACAAATGGACCAATGCCTGAAAAAAGGGGTTTACGATCATGCCATTCCCTGTATAATACCCCAAATTTACCTGTCAGCAGAAATAGGTTAGACAAGGAAGGAGGTGCAGAATACCGGTTTGTACAGGATCTCAGAGCAATACATCAACATGTGATTGTACCTCCTCCGGTGGTTCCAGACCCATCAACCAGGTTATGACCAATTCCACCTTGGGCAAAATACTCTCCTGTTACCGATTTAACACCTGCATTTTTTAGTATAGCAGAAGACAGCCAGCATCTGCTCACATTTACGTGGGAAGGCCAACAACTAACGCGGACCCGCTTGCCCCAGGGGTTCACTGGCTCTCCCATGATATTCTCCCGTTTCCTTAAAGATGACTTGAAAGATACTCTGTTACCTGGAGGTTCTGTACTTGTACACTATGCAGATGAATTGTTGCTTGCTGGTGAGAGAGATGAAGATTGCTGGAAAGATACCATTGGTCTCTGCACGGCTTTAGCAGCAAAAGGTCACCGTGCATCTCTTTCTAAGCTTCAGCTGTGTCAGCAGGAAGTAAAGTAGTTCGGATTCATGCTAAAAGAGGGAGAAAGATTAGCAGACCCAGAGCGGGTCCAGGCTATTGTAGAAATACCAAAGAAACAACCGCGAGGATTTTGAGGCGCTGTAGGCTACTGCAGAGCCTGCCTAGTGCGGCTGGGGGAGTTAAGTAAGCCGTGACAGAAGCTACCAAGGCCGAGGGAGTGGGGTCCAGAGCGAGAAAAGGCTTTCCAAGCTGGAAAAGGAGCTTTGGCTTGTGCTGGGGCATTGGGATTGCGGGATGACTGCAAGTGCTTTGAACCAGTTGTGCGTGAGAAGAAAGGAGGAGCTAGCGGAGTCCTTACTCAAGAGCTGGGTCCCCACCGCCGCCCTGTGGCACATTGCCCAACTCAGCTGGGTCCTGTAGCGCTTTGCTGCAACGCTCCCCATTGACATCACAAGCACCTGCACAAGCCAGGTGTCCTTTCCTTCCCAGTCCCATGCTCAGGCAACAGTTGCATCACAAGCACCTTGGCAAGCCAGGACCCTGCTTCTGCTCCACCACCTGATGAGTCATCAGTGACACCACATGCACCTGCACCTAGAAGGTTCCTGCTCCAGCCCTATCACATCCTCAGCCACCTATGACATCAGAAAACCCTGCACAGCCCAGCTGCATGCTCCTGCCCCAAGAGCTGCAGAGCCCCCAGTGACATCACAAGGACGTGCGGAAGCCAGGTGTCCATTCATAGCCCATCAGGTCCTTAGCCCCCAGTGACATCACAAGCAGCTGTACCAGCCAGGGGCCTGCTTCTGTCCTGTCACCTTCTCAGCCACCTATGACATCACGAGCACCTGTACCAGCCAGCTGCATGCTTCTGCCACAACTGCTACAGAGCCACCAGTGACATCACAGGCAGGAGCACACGCCAGCTGCATTCTCCTGGCCTATCCGCTAGTCAGCCACCAGTGACACCAGAAGCAGCTGCACAAACCAGGGACTTTCTCCTGCCTTACCAGCTACTTGGGAAGATGACGTCACAAGCACCGGCACAAGCCAGGGGCCAGCTGCAGCCTTAAAAGCTACTCAGCTACAAGTGACATCACAAGCACCTGCACAAGCCGCGAGCCTGCTCCGGCCTTATCTCATAGAATGGCACATGTGGCCTCCAAGCACATGAAGAAGCCAAGTGCCTCCTTCTAACCTATCGCCCACTCCTACACCTCTGGCAACACAAGCACCAGCACAAGCCTGGCACCTGCTCCTGCCCTAAGAGCTCCTCAGCCAACAGCGACCTCACAAGCACGTGCACAAGCCAGCTGCATGCTCCTGGCCTATCACCTACTCGGCCACCTATGACATCACAAGCACCTGCACATCCCAGGGTCCTGCCCCGCACCTATTGGCTACTCAGCCAAGAGTGGCCTTCCAGGAACCTGAATAAATCCGGGGCGTGCTTCTACCATATCACCTCGTCAGCCATCCCTTACGTCATAAGCAGCTGCAAAAGCCAGGTGCCTACTCCTGCCCTAAGAGCTACTCAGCAACCAGTGACCTCACAAGCAGCTGCACACACCAGCTGCATACTCCTGGCCTATCAGGTATTCAGCCACCAGTGACACCAGAAGCAGCTGCACAAACCAGGGACTTCCTCCTGCCCTATCAGCTACTTGGGAAGATGACATCACAAGCACCGGCACAAGCCAGGGGCCAGCTCCTGCCCTAAGAGCTACAGAGCCACCAGTGACATCACAAAAAGCTGCACAAGCCAGCTGCATGCTCCTGCTCTGCTAGCTGCAGGGCCACCACTGACATCACAAGCACCAGCCAAAGCCAGGTGTTCATTCATACCCAATGAGCTACTTAGCCCCCAGTGACATCACAAGCAGCTGTACCAGCCAGGGGCCTGCTTCTGCCCTAGCACCTTCTGCCCTGTCACCCAGAGGAAGGGTCCCTGCAGACCAATGCACGCAGGGCCGCAGAAGCTGGCACGGACATGTCCCAGACCTGCCCTACTTGCTCCAGCAGGGCTGGGCAGCAGCCTGTGGCCAGCGAACACGCGAGTCCCTCCGGGCTTCCCAGCTGTCCCTGCAGCTGTCGGAGGCCAGGGCTTTGATGAGCCCAAATCCATGTGCCCCGAGGGCTGTGCCCAAGAGACCCCCAGATGTTTCGGGCAGCTCCCTAAGAGCAGGATCGAAGCCCTGCTCACAGAGATCCCCCTGCGTCAGGCCAGGGAGCTTGGTCTGTGCAGAGGGGTGCAGCAGCTGCAAGGGGTGGAGAGCCAGCTTGTTCCCCAGCCCGGGGTGGGGAGAGCGGTGGGAAGGGAGATGGAGGCGGAGGACTACTGGTCATGCATCCCCGGATGCAAGCTCTGCCCAGCCAGAGCCTGAGCGTAAAGGAGCTGGGGCAGCCCTGGCTGGGGAGCCAAGCGTCCTGCTGGGGGATGCCCCTGGGAGGTGCTGCTGGCTCCCTGCTGCCCTGCTGTCTGTGGGACTACTGCTCTCACCGCCTACAGCCATGGGCCCGCACCTCCTTTCCCCTTCAGTCTGCCCCCAGCCCCAGCACCAGCTCAGCAGCTCTTGCGGATCTCTGTTCTGCTGGCTGCCAGAGTGCGATACCTGAGGTGGTGGCTGCCCCGTGTCCGTGCCTTGGTGCAGCATACAGCCACAGAGACGCTGCAAAATGTTTTAACCACTTGCCTTGCCTGAGTGAACCTTTGGGTAATTGTCGTTAATCCTGGCTGCCGTGCCGAGATTTCGAAAGAACCTCCTCGTGTCTCACCGAGTGGGACAGTACAGGGAGAAAGAGAGGGTTGGGACCTTTAGGGCTCTAGGCAAGCACAGAGCCACCATGTTTGTGGGGCTGTGAATGGGGTTCCAAGGATACTTGAGGACCAGCAGCAGCTTTCAGTCGTGCCAGCTTTGCTATGGAGAAATCCCTGTCCCAGGACAGAGCTGGCCCAGGGAGCAGAGGTGGGGGTGATGGCCTGTTAATGAGCCCCATCGGTGCTTCTGTGGCTCACAATTTAGCAGGCCGGTCCCACTAGGGAAGCTGGGTTCCCCCAGGCCATTGGCGGGATCCATGCCCAGCTCCCTGCCTGCTGACACCATGGCCATCCACGTCCCTGCGTGCCCTGATACGAAGTTCGTCCCAGAATCGACAATTCCTGGGTTTGCTGTCGTTATGACCCAAACAATTGTGCTACTGATCTGTATTTATTGCTGTTATTCCGAAAATAATCGCCGACCCCTGAAGCTGTCGGTCGGGAGGCTGTCGTGCCACCCAAACCCCATATCCTGGCGGGGCTGCCTCAGGCCCTTGGAGGAGGGCTGGGGCAATGGGCTTGGGGGGCGGGGGGGTGGTTTCCGTTCCTCTGGGGGCTGGAGGGTGCTGGGCTGGTCCCGCGACAGCCGTCTGGCTGAGTGAGACAGCCATGAAGGCCGGGGTGCAGGCGGGCGAGCGCGTCCCCTCGCGGTGCTCTGTGGCAGGCGGGCTGGTTCTCCAGGCACAGGTGATGGCTGCTGGTGTTGGGTCCAGTCCTCAGAGGTGCTGGGGCGGGCAGTCTGGCTTTGCAGGCGCGAGGGGCAGCTGCTGGTGTCGGGCTGGGCTCCTGAAGCTGCGGAGAGGCGCCTGTGGAGAGAGGAGGCTGCTGAGGCCCCACCACGGCTGCGGTGCCGGGCGGGTGCGAGGGTGTGAGGCAGCGCTGGGCGCACCGTGGGGTGCGGGTGCCTGGCTGCACATGGGAGCTGTGGCATGCACGCTGGCAGTGTTTGGGTGCAGATGAGAGAGACTGACTCTCTTTCTCCAAAGCAAGGCCGAGAGCTGGGCAGGTTCGTAACCACGGTCTGAGGTGCTGGGACGCCTTGGCCGAGGTGAACATCAGGAATTTACGGCATCACCTAACAGGGTGATTTCTGCTGGTAGGGAGATGTCACTAGTGCGCTTCGCACTTTCTATGGCTACGTCATCCCTCGTTGGTTTTCTTCCTGACCTTGCTCTGCCTACGTCTGTTGCTGGGTCTGCTTTTCTCGAAGCAGGGTCACTTTTAACTAATACTTACTAAGAATGGGTTTCAGAAAAGAGTGCCCATGAATCGAGAGGCCAGACAGAACATCTTCCAGCAGAAATCTGAGTAGAGCTTGGCCAGTAACTAACTCGGCACTCCAGAATACCCTGCCTCTAAACGCTTCATGGCTAAGAGCAGCCATCAAATACAGAACTTTGCCCCCCACCCCACCCTCAGCAACTCACTGTTTTCTCTTCCTCCACAGACACATCACACAACACAACACCATCCCAAGCAGCACGGAGCCCAGGATTGCCATGACCCCTTCTATGCAGTACTGGTGGAAATCTTTAGCGTCTGTAGCATTTGTGCTTCTCTTGCCAGCCACACCTGGAGGAACAATTCCATCTCTTAGTGTCTCCTGCATGCTACCGGTAACCTCACAGGAGGTCTGACACTGCCAGGAAATGTCCTTTCTCACTTGGTTAGCATTTCTGAACCACTGAACACCCTGGGGCTGCAACGTTTCCTTGCTTTCTAGGAGAAGCAAAGGAAACTCCCAAAGCCCTGGCAAATCCATGCACTCCAAAGCCTGTCTTTCTCCTCTCAGCTTTGCTTACGCTCTGGGATGGCCGTAATCCAGTTTTCCCAGGGCCATGGGTTTGCTCCCCCTTCTTGGTGAGCTTTCACATTTGCGCACAATTTCTCCTGCGCTCGCCCACCTTCACTTTCCAAGGCTTGCTAGTGCTGCTGCCTGCAGGCTCTCTCCGACCCTTTGGGACAAGTTGTCCCACTGAACAGAACTCACAAGAGCAGATGGAGAGCACGTGGGTGAGCGCAGATGTTTGGCTAATTGCCCCTTCAAGTGAGACGGACCAAAACCATCCCTGCATCACGGAGTGCCACCCCCAGCTCTCCCTCCCCAGGGGACCCACACCCCGAGGGGACGGAGTCAGGCCCTCTCGGGAGACACCTGAACCTTGCTCTCCCTCTTTGTGTTTTCTCCCACATGGGCACCACTTGCATGTCCCCACTTCTCAGGACTTGTCTCCCACTTAGGGACCCCTGCAGGACTGCTCAGTACCTGGATCCTTTTGAAAAACTTCCTCTCGGCCGGCGTGGTGGGCTTCCCCGGGGTTGGACAGCACTGCCAAGAATCCGAGAAAGGGAAAGCCTCAGCATGGCTCAGGCACAGAGGGTGCAGAAGGACGGTGCAGGTTCCCTCTAAGCCGTGCCTGATCTGTCAGTGCATCCCTTTGGACCTCAGTTCACAGCAGGGATCCCCCTCTCTTGTGCCTAGGGGGACTCACGGCAAGCTCTGGGATGCAGGGATTGCAGGGGGTCCGTTCGATTGAGAGTCATATTTCCCATCACCTGCTGAGCGGGGTTCACATGGCCTCGTTCCCAAAGTGGCAAAGCTCTGAAATTCCCATGAGCTGGGTGTGGTGGGCGGTGAGCACCTCCCTGCATCCACAGAGGGTTACGAGGGGGGTGTCTCTCTGGCACGCGGATAGCAATAACCTCCACACCCCAGGGACGACAGTCATCCTCAGAGAGCCGTTCCTGCCTTCTTTTACAACTCTTGCTCTGTACTAATAGTTTGGCTGCTGACACCATGGGCAGTGCTGGGCACCAGGGGAAGAGCCTGCAGACACGCACTGATTTTCATTCCGGACACGGGATGACCAAAGGACAGCAATTACCTGGCACGCCTCTTGATGGAATTGCCGCCGGTTTTTCATCAGAGACTGGCACTGCGTGACTGCCTCCTTCCTGAAGCGCCTCCTGCGCCACAGTCTCGCCATCCATCTCTTGAGAAAGAAAGTGGGTCAGTTTAATCAGAAGTAGACACTCCTCATCAGGAACATGCTGTCTTCGGGGGCCCCTACTTCTCAAAATACATGAATAACGCTTAGAAACAAAACCTGGGCCTTTCGGGGTGCACCTAGTCACTAGTGCAAACACTGCGCCATTCCTGGAGAAAAATGTAAGCGCTAGACACTTTGCAGTTTACCAGCAGACAGCAAATCCTGACCCGCTGAGAGACTAGGCGATTGCACGTGACCTTGTTCACGTTCCATTTAGTGCATTTTTGGCACACTGCAAGGTGAGGGTAAATGTCTTCCTTCAGAGAGGACAGGAAGATGCTGTAGCCAGTTCAGCTGGGCAACGAGCCCTTCTGAGAAGCACTTCCCCTCATGCCAACTGCATTACACGGGAAGGGTAGCAGACGCACACGATGGACTGAACCGCAAGCTCTGGCAACCGTATTCTGGGCGCTTTCACAAGTGGCGGTGAAGAGCCCACAGTCCCCCAAAACAAGAGGGAAACCACACCCGAGTTATCTAAAGCAAAACTAGAAACAGAGAGCTGAGACACCCGCGACCGAATTGCCAGCCCTTCATTTTAGCTGCCTTCAAGTTGGGTGTCCAGCCTCAAGCTGGGTGTCCAGCTTTCACCTGTCCCTGACCCCAAGGTGTCACCGAGCGTCCTCAGCCATCAAGGAGAACAACGGGGCTGGAGCAGGCTGTGAAGCCGGGGTGCTCCCATCCTGGCCAGGGGATGCCTGCAGCCCAGGCAAAGTCTGCCGGGCTCAGGGACCCCAAGCTGCCTGTGCAGCCCCTCCGCTGCCCAAGGGCACTCTCCCCTCTGGCGACTGGCGGGGTGCTGGCCTTCTCACAGCGTCTCAGGAATCAGCTCCTCGGCCACTCCCTCACGCGCCCCAGGTGGGAGCACCGCCAGTTCCTGCCAGCTGGATACCAATGGCTGCCCAGAAGAGCTGACTAGGAATGGGAGAACTGGGGCAGCAGCTGTCCCTGGGACTCAGCTTGAACCACAACTGGCAGCAGAGACTCTGGACCATCTCTGCAGCTCGCCAGCGCCTGCAAGGCCTGAAACTGAGTGGCACCGCCATGAGGCTCTGATCGATCCCTTCCAGCTGCGTAGGCTACGGCTTGTCCATACGCGCATCTCAAACCTCAGCTGCCCAAGTCTTCTGCTTCAGAGTGATATATACCCACCACGGGCTGCTTTGTCCAAGTCCTTCAGGATGTCCTTTAGCACTTCTGATGACCGCTGGGAAGATTTTCCTCGGTCAGCTTTATACTTTGCTCTTTCAGGACCTTAATGGAAAGCATCAAGTTAAATTTCTCACAAATAAAAGACCGAAAATGAGTGCTTAGCCTGTGAAGTCACTCAAGACTGATCACTCACCCCTGGCATGCCAGGTGAGCTCCAGCGCAGGATCCAGCTGAGAAGCTGCAAAAGCCCTCCCTGTGCCCACACCTGCAACCAAACACCCACGAGAAGTTTCCATCATCCATCGGGATCTTCACTGCCATTACTGAATAGCAGAACAGAGAAGGGGATCCCAGAACGACATGGCGCACAGATGCAGCTCTCTATTCTCACACCCGCAAGAGATGCCTCACTCACATTTGGGCTTTGAGCTGGCAGCTCTCAAAGGAATTAAAAAGCCATGACGTACCCATGCGATCGCCCTGCGCGTCAGCCCTGGAATCCGGCCAGGAAGCTGGATATCCATCGCCTCCAGCCGCGTCTGTAAAGAAACAGAGCAGAGAAGCTCCCATGAACTATTTCAATATACTTGTTCAGATCTGAACGGCAGGGAACGCAGTTCAAACATGGGATTGCTCCATGCCACTTGCCCTTCCCCTCAGGAGCATCATGCAGGCAGTTACTGGGTGCCTGGACCGTGCCGGTCTAAAACAAAGCGTGCACGGAGCCGTTGGGAGAGAGGACTCCCGGGAGCTCCCACCAGCTCTAAACTCAAGCCCAACAAGCCCGCTGGCTTTGCAGCAGGCGCTGGAAGCAGCGCAGGATTGGAGAGGCTGGGAAAGAACGCTTTGCAAGGCAGAGCGCCCCATCGGACCGTCGCTGAGCCCGACCCATTCCCTCTCTGCTCTTCTGCCTGTCTGAGCATCGGCCAAGAACATAGTGAGTAAAATTTCACATCAACAGGCTATGAAAACCTACCTGCTCGTTCAGTCAAGTGCCATACCTGTGGGATCGCCCCGAGGGTCCCAGACAAGATCCAGCTGAGAAGTCGGGTGGGCATCGCCTCCAGGCACAGCTGTAACCAAGCACGTTTCCATTAGATGTTGTGATCTGCTTCTGTCTCAGTGACCTGCAGTGACTGCAGGGGGTCAGGGAATGACGTGGGACCCAGACGTGGGTGGAGATTTCCAAAGCTGCAGAGGGGCCTGTGTGGCCTGGTGGCTGGCACCTGGCAGCTCTCCAAATACCGTTTCCAGGCCACGTGCAACACCCCTCAAGGACCTGAAGGACAAACACATGGCCCCTCGGGGATTTCTTACTGGGACATCTCTACGGTGCACAAAGGGGGCCCACACCAAAGCACTGGAGGAAAAAATTGATCATTCACATGTCTCGTGGAGAAGAGCCCGCTGGCCAGGGACAGGCTGCACCAGTGCTGCCCCGTCTGTTCCCCGGGCTGCGGGCTGGGGCTGTGTGTCCCAGAGGGACCTGGGTTCACCCAAGGAGAGCACTGCAGGGCTAGAGCAGGAATGCCCCTGTTTTCCTGAGTGGACATCTCCCAAGGATGGACGTCCCCGAGGCTGAAAGCCAGGACTCAGCCAGCAAGCAGCAGAGCCACGGTGCCAAGCACAACTGTGACCAGCCTGGAGGAGAAGTGCTCGCGTGGGATGCGCAAGTTGGGGGAAGGCTGCCCTGGGGCAGGGCGGCACAGGGCCGGCTCTAGGAGCAGTTTCTCCCCCTGCGACACTGCTCCCGGCCCCATCGTTCACCTGGAAAATGCCCCTGCAGTGGCCACAGCCCCCTGCGCCTCCCCGCAGGGCGTCTGCCTCCTGCTGCCCGTGGAGCTGGCTACGGCTCACCCGGCCCAGCTGGGCCCCACTGCTCTCCCAGCCCTGCCCCAGCATGACCCCAGGCCTGCTGTCACCCCAAGGCGGGGTGGGTGCTGGCCCTCGCCTGCCCGCCTACCTAATCCCCGCGCTCGCCACGGAGCAGCCCCAACGTCCCAGGCTCGCAGGACCAGCAGGAGGAGGAGGAGGAGGCGGGCAGGGGCCAAGGCCCCCTGTGCCTGCACCATGCCGCTGCTGCTGCTGCTGCCGCTGCCGCTGCTGCTGGCACTGCTGGAGCAGTGCCTGTGGCACAGCACTGTACATCATGGTGTGGCGCAGCGGGGCTCTGTGACCTCACAGCCTGGCCTCCCCACTGTGGCCACACCCTGGGGCACCGCCCTTCCCCCAAGCACCGCCCCTCCCCCAAGCACCACCCCCAGCACGCCACGCCCTCACACGTCCCCTCGGGATGGCGAAGATCCTGGAGGGGAGGGAGACTGAGACTGTCCTTACTCAAGAGCTGGGTCCCCACCGCCGCCCTGTGGCACATTGCCCAACTCAGCTGGGTCCTGTAGCGCTTTCCTGCAACGCTCCCCATTGACATCACAAGCACCTGCACAAGCCAGGTGTCCTTTCCTTCCCAGTCCCATGCTCAGGCAACAGTTGCATCACAAGCACCTTGGCAAGCCAGGACCCTGCTTCTGCTCCACCACCTGATCGGTCATCAGTGACACCACATGCACCTGCACCTAGAAGGTTCCTGCTCCAGCCCTATCACATCCTCAGCCACCTATGACATCAGAAAACCCTGCACAGCCCAGCTGCATGCTCCTGCCCCAAGAGCTGCAGAGCCCCCAGTGACATCACAAGGACGTGCGGAAGCCAGGTGTCCATTCATAGCCCATCAGGTCCTTAGCCCCCAGTGACATCACAAGCAGCTGTACCAGCCAGGGGCCTGCTTCTGTCCTGTCACCTTCTCAGCCACCTATGACATCACGAGCACCTGTACCAGCCAGCTGCATGCTTCTGCCACAACTGCTACAGAGCCACCAGTGACATCACAGGCAGGAGCACACGCCAGCTGCATTCTCCTGGCCTATCCGCTAGTCAGCCACCAGTGACACCAGAAGCAGCTGCACAAACCAGGGACTTTCTCCTGCCTTACCAGCTACTTGGGAAGATGACGTCACAAGCACCGGCACAAGCCAGGGGCCAGCTGCAGCCTTAAAAGCTACTCAGCTACAAGTGACATCACAAGCACCTGCACAAGCCGCGAGCCTGCTCCGGCCTTATCTCATAGAATGGCACATGTGGCCTCCAAGCACATGAAGAAGCCAAGTGCCTCCTTCTAACCTATCGCCCACTCCTACACCTCTGGCAACACAAGCACCAGCACAAGCCTGGCACCTGCTCCTGCCCTAAGAGCTCCTCAGCCAACAGCGACCTCACAAGCACGTGCACAAGCCAGCTGCATGCTCCTGGCCTATCACCTACTCGGCCACCTATGACATCACAAGCACCTGCACATCCCAGGGTCCTGCCCCGCACCTATTGGCTACTCAGCCAAGAGTGGCCTTCCAGGAACCTGAATAAATCCGGGGCGTGCTTCTACCATATCACCTCGTCAGCCATCCCTTACGTCATAAGCAGCTGCAAAAGCCAGGTGCCTACTCCTGCCCTAAGAGCTACTCAGCAACCAGTGACCTCACAAGCAGCTGCACACACCAGCTGCATACTCCTGGCCTATCAGGTATTCAGCCACCAGTGACACCAGAAGCAGCTGCACAAACCAGGGACTTCCTCCTGCCCTGTCAGCTACTTGGGAAGATGACATCACAAGCACCGGCACAAGCCAGGGGCCAGCTCCTGCCCTAAGAGCTACAGAGCCACCAGTGACATCACAAAAAGCTGCACAAGCCAGCTGCATGCTCCTGCTCTGCTAGCTGCAGGGCCACCACTGACATCACAAGCACCAGCCAAAGCCAGGTGTTCATTCATACCCAATGAGCTACTTAGCCCCCAGTGACATCACAAGCAGCTGTACCAGCCAGGGGCCTGCTTCTGCCCTAGCACCTTCTGCCCTGTCACCCAGAGGAAGGGTCCCTGCAGACCAATGCACGCAGGGCCGCAGAAGCTGGCACGGACATGTCCCAGACCTGCCCTACTTGCTCCAGCAGGGCTGGGCAGCAGCCTGTGGCCAGCGAACACGCGAGTCCCTCCGGGCTTCCCAGCTGTCCCTGCAGCTGTCGGAGGCCAGGGCTTTGATGAGCCCAAATCCATGTGCCCCGAGGGCTGTGCCCAAGAGACCCCCAGATGTTTCGGGCAGCTCCCTAAGAGCAGGATCGAAGCCCTGCTCACAGAGATCCCCCTGCGTCAGGCCAGGGAGCTTGGTCTGTGCAGAGGGGTGCAGCAGCTGCAAGGGGTGGAGAGCCAGCTTGTTCCCCAGCCCGGGGTGGGGAGAGCGGTGGGAAGGGAGATGGAGGCGGAGAACTACTGGTCATGCACATCAGGGACAGGTGAAAGCTGGACACCCAGCTTGAGGCTGGACACCCAACTTGAAGGCAGCTAAAATGAAGGGCTGGCAATCCCCGGATGCAAGCTCTGCCCAGCCAGAGCCTGAGCGTAAAGGAGCTGGGGCAGCCCTGGCTGGGGAGCCAAGCGTCCTGCTGGGGGATGCCCCTGGGAGGTGCTGCTGGCTCCCTGCTGCCCTGCTGTCTGTGGGACTACTGCTCTCACCGCCTACAGCCATGGGCCCGCACCTCCTTTCCCCTTCACTCTGCCCCCAGCCCCAGCACCAGCTCAGCAGCTCTTGCGGATCTCTGTTCTGCTGGCTGCCAGAGTGCGATACCTGAGGTGGTGGCTGCCCCGTGTCCGTGCCTTGGTGCAGCATACGGCCGCAGAGACGCTGCAAAATGTTTTAACCACTTGCCTTGCCTGAGTGAACCTTTGGGTAATTGTCGCTAATCCTGGCTGCCGTGCCGAGATTTCGAAAGAACCTCCTCGTGTCTCACCGAGTGGGACAGTACAGGGAGAAAGAGAGGGTTGGGACCTTTAGGGCTCTAGGCAAGCACAGAGCCACCATGTTTGTGGGGCTGTGAATGGGGTTCCAAGGATACTTGAGGACCAGCAGCAGCTTTCAGTCGTGCCAGCTTTGCTATGGAGAAATCCCTGTCCCAGGACAGAGCTGGCCCAGGGAGCAGAGGTGGGGGTGATGGCCTGTTAATGAGCCCCATCGGTGCTTCTGTGGCTCACAATTTAGCAGGCCGGTCCCACTAGGGAAGCTGGGTTCCCCCAGGCCATCGGCGGGATCCATGCCCAGCTCCCTGCCTGCTGACACCATGGCCATCCACGTCCCTGCATGCCCTGATACGAAGTTCGTCCCAGAATCGACAATTCCTGGGTTTGCTGTCGTTATGACCCAAACAATTGTGCTACTGATCTGTATTTATTGCTCTTATTCCGAAAATAATCGCCGACCCCTGAAGCTGTCGGTCGGGAGGCTGTCGTGCCACCCAAACCCCATATCCTGGCGGGGCTGCCTCAGGCCCTTGGAGGAGGGCTGGGGCAATGGGCTTGGGGGGCGGGGGGGTGGTTTCCGTTCCTCTGGGGGCTGGAGGGTGCT
The DNA here is from genome assembly GCF_047370975.1 of Nipponia nippon. Taxonomy (NCBI): domain Eukaryota; kingdom Metazoa; phylum Chordata; class Aves; order Pelecaniformes; family Threskiornithidae; genus Nipponia; species Nipponia nippon. Next base: position 638,540 of record NW_028262370.1, read on the forward strand.
GGGCTGGTCCCGTGACAGCCGTCTGGCTGAGTGAGACAGCCATGAAGGCCGGGGTGCAGGCGGGCGAGCGCGTCCCCTCGCGGTGCTCTGTGGCAGGCGGGCTGGTTCTCCAGGCACAGGTGATGGCTGCTGGTGTCGGGTCCAGTCCTCAGAGGTGCTGGGGCGGGCGGTCTGGCTTTGCGGGCGCGAGGGGTAGCTGCTGGTGTCGGGCTGGGCTCCTGAAGCTGCGGAGAGGCGCCTGTGGAGAGAGGAGGCTGCTGAGGCCCCACCACGGCTGCGGTGCCGGGCGGGTGCGAGGGTGTGAGGCAGCGCTGGGCGCACCGTGGGGTGCGGGTGCCTGGCTGCACATGGGAGCTGTGGCATGCACGCTGGCAGTGTTCGGGTGCAGATGAGAGAGACTGACTCTCTTTCTCCAAAGCAAGGCCGAGAGCTGGGCAGGTTCGTCACCACGGTCTGAGGTGCTGGGACACCTTGGCCGAGGTGAACATCAGGAATTTACGGCATCACCTAACAGGGTGATTTCTGCTGGTAGGGAGATGTCACTAGTGCGCTTCGCACTTTCTATGGCTACGTCATCCCTCGTTGGTTTTCTTCCTGACCTTGCTCTGCCTACGTCTGTTGCTGGGTCTGCTTTTCTCGAAGCAGGGTCACTTTTAACTAATACTTACTAAGAATGGGTTTCAGAAAAGAGTGCCCATGAATCGAGAGGCCAGATAGAACATCTTCCAGCAGAAATCTGAGTAGAGCTTGGCCAGTAACTAACTCGGCACTCCAGAATACCCTGCCTCTAAACGCTTCATGGCTAAGAGCAGCCATCTAATACAGAACTTTGCCCCCCACCCCACCCTCAGCAACTCACTGTTTTCTCTTCCTCCACAGACACATCACACAACACAACACCATCCCAAGCAGCACGGAGCCCAGGATTGCCATGACCCCTTCTATGCAGTACTGGTGGAAATCTTTAGCGTCTGTAGCATTTGTGCTTCTCTTGCCAGCCACACCTGGAGGAACAATTCCATCTCTTAGTGTCTCCTGCACGCTACCGGTAACCTCACAGGAGGTCTGACATTGCCGGGAAATGTCCTTTTGCACTTGGTTAGCATTTCTGAACCACTGAACACCCTGGGGCTGCAATGTTTCCTTGCTTTCTAGGAGAAGCAAAGGAAACTCCCAAAGCCCTGGCAAATCCATGCACTCCAAAGCCTGTCTTTCTCCTCTCAGCTTTGCTTACGCTCTGGGATGGCCGTAATCCAGTTTTCCCAGGGCCATGGGTTTGCTCCCCCTTCTTGGTGAGCTTTCACATTTGCGCACAATTTCTCCTGCGCTCGCCCACCTTCACTTTCCAAGGCTTGCTAGTGCTGCTGCCTGCAGGCTCTCTCCGACCCTTTGGGACAAGTTGTCCCACTGAACAGAACTCACAAGAGCAGATGGAGAGCACGTGGGTGAGCGCAGCTGTTTGGCCAACTGACTGTTTGAGTGAGACGGACCAAAACCATCCCTGCATCACGGAGTGCCACCCCCAGCTCTCCCTCCCCCGGGGACCCACACCCCGAGGGGACGGAGTCAGGCCCTCTCGGGAGACACCTGAACCTCGCTCTCCCTCTTTGTGTTTTCTCCCACATGGGCACCACTTGCATGCCCCCACTTCTCAGGACTTGTCTCCCACTTAGGGACCCCTGCAGGACTGCTCAGTACCTGGATCCTTTTGAAAAACTTCCTCTCGGCCGGCGTGGTGGGCTTCCCCGGGGTTGGACAGCACTGCCAAGAATCCGAGAAAGGGAAAGCCTCAGCATGGCTCAGGCACAGAGGGTGCAGAAGGACGGTGCAGGTTCCCTCTAAGCCGTGCCTGATCTGTCAGTGCATCCCTTTGGACCTCAGTTCACAGCAGGGATCCCCCTCTCTTGTGCCTAGGGGGACTCACGGCAAGCTCTGGGATGCAGGGATTGTGGGAGGTCCGTTCGATTGAGAGTCATATTTCCCATCACCTGCTGAGCGGGGTTCACATGGCCTCGTTCCCAAAGTGGCAAAGCTCTGAAATTCCCATGAGCTGGGTGTGGTGGGCGGTGAGCACCTCCCTGCATCCACAGAGGGTTACGAGGGGGGTGTCTCTCTGGCACGCGGATAGCAATAACCTCCACACCCCAGGGACGACAGTCATCCTCAGAGAGCCGTTCCTGCCTTCTTTTACAACTCTTGCTCTGTACTAATAGTTTGGCTGCTGACACCATGGGCAGTGCTGGGCACCAGGGGAAGAGCCTGCAGACACGCACTGATTTTCATTCCGGACACGGGATGACCAAAGGACAGCAATTACCTGGCACGCCTCTTGATGGAATTGCTGCCGGTTTTTCATCAGAGACTGGCACTGCGTGACTGCCTCCTTCCTGAAGCGCCTCCTGCGCCACAGTCTCACCATCCATCTCTTGAGAAAGAAAGTGGGTCAGTTTAATCAGAAGTAGACACTCCTCATCAGGAACACGCTGTCTTCGGGGGCCCCTACTTCTCAAAATACATGAATAACGCTTAGAAACAAAACCTGGGCCTTTCGGGGTGCACCTAGTCACTAGTGCAAACACTGCGCCATTCCTGGAGAAAAATGTAAGCGCTAGACACTTTCCAGTTTACCAGCAGACAGCAAATCCTGACCCGCTGAGAGACTAGGCGATTGCACGTGACCTTGTTCACGTTCCATTTAGTGCATTTTTGGCACACTGCAAGGTGAGGGTAAATGTCTTCCTTCAGAGAGGACAGGAAGATGCTGTAGCCAGTTCAGCTGGGCAACGAGCCCTTCTGAGAAGCACTTCCCCTCATGCCAACTGCATTACACGGGAAGGGTAGCAGACGCACACGATGGACTGAACCGCAAGCTCTGGCAACCGTATTCTGGGCGCTTTCACAAGTGGCGGTGAAGAGCCCACAGTCCCCCAAAACAAGAGGGAAACCACACCCGAGTTATCTAAAGCAAAACTAGAAACAGAGAGCTGAGACACCCGCGACCGAATTGCCAGCCCTTCATTTTAGCTGCCTTCAAGTTGGGTGTCCAGCCTCAAGCTGGGTGTCCAGCTTTCACCTGTCCCTGACCCCAAGGTGTCACCGAGAGTCCTCAGCCATCAAGGAGAACAACGGGGCTGGAGCAGGCTGTGAAGCCGGGGTGCTCCCATCCTGGCCAGGGGATGCCTGCAGCCCAGGCAAAGTCTGCCGGGCTCAGGGACCCCAAGCTGCCTGTGCAGCCCCTCCGCTGCCCAAGGGCACTCTCCCCTCTGGCGACTGGCGGGGTGCTGGCCTTCTCACAGCGTCTCAGGAATCAGCTCCTCGGCCACTCCCTCACGCGCCCCAGGTGGGAGCACCGCCAGTTCCTGCCAGCTGGATACCAATGGCTGCCCAGAAGAGCTGACTAGGAATGGGAGAACTGGGGCAGCAGCTGTCCCTGGGACTCAGCTTGAACCACAACTGGCAGCAGAGACTCTGGACCATCTCTGCAGCTCGCCAGCGCCTGCAAGGCCTGAAACTGAGTGGCACCGCCATGAGGCTCTGATCGATCCCTTCCAGCTGCGTAGGCTACGGCTTGTCCATACGCGCATCTCAAACCTCAGCTGCCCAAGTCTTCTGCTTCAGAGTGATATATACCCACCACGGGCTGCTTTGTCCAAGTCCTTCAGGATGTCCTTTAGCACTTCTGATGACCGCTGGGAAGATTTTCCTCGGTCAGCTTTATACTTTGCTCTTTCAGGACCTTAACGGAAAGCATCAAGTTAAATTTCTCACAAATAAAAGACCGAAAATGAGTGCTTAGCCTGTGAAGTCACTCAAGACTGATCACTCACCCCTGGCATGCCAGGTGAGCTCCAGCGCAGGATCCAGCTGAGAAGCTGCAAAAGCCCTCCCTGTGCCCACACCTGCAACCAAACACCCACGAGAAGTTTCCATCATCCATCGGGATCTTCACTGCCATTACTGAATAGCAGAACAGAGAAGGGGATCCCAGAACGACATGGCGCACAGATGCAGCTCTCTATTCTCACACCCGCAAGAGATGCCTCACTCACATTTGGGCTTTGAGCTGGCAGCTCTCAAAGGAATTAAAAAGCCATGACGTACCCATGCGATCTCCCTGCGCGTCAGCCCTGGAATCCGGCCAGGAAGCTGGATATCCATCGCCTCCAGCCGCGTCTGTAAAGAAACAGAGCAGAGAAGCTCCCATGAACTATTTCAATATACTTGTTCAGATCTGAACGGCAGGGAACGCAGTTCAAACATGGGATTGCTCCATGCCACTTGCCCTTCCCCTCAGGAGCATCATGCAGGCAGTTACTGGGTGCCTGGACCGTGCCGGTCTAAAACAAAGCGTGCATGGAGCCGTTGGGAGAGAGGACTCCCGGGAGCTCCCACCAGCTCTAAACTCAAGCCCAACAAGCCCGCTGGCTTTGCAGCAGGCGCTGGAAGCAGCGCAGGGTTGGAGAGGCTGGGAAAGAACGCTTTGCAAGGCAGAGCGCCCCATCGGACCGTCGCTGAGCCCGACCCATTCCCTCTCTGCTCTTCTGCCTGTCTGAGCATCGGCCAAGAACATAGTGAGTAAAATTTCACATCAACAGGCTATGAAAACCTACCTGCTCGTTCAGTCAAGTGCCATACCTGTGGGATCGCCCTGAGGGTCCCAGACAAGATCCAGCTGAGAAGTCGGGTGGGCATCGCCTCCAGGCACAGCTGTAACCAAGCACGTTTCCATTAGATGTTGTGATCTGCTTCTGTCTCAGTGACCTGCAGTGACTGCAGGGGGTCAGGGAATGACGTGGGACCCAGACGTGGGTGGAGATTTCCAAAGCTGCAGAGGGGCCTGTGTGGCCTGGTGGCTGGCACCTGGCAGCTCTCCAAATACCGTTTCCAGGCCACGTGCAACACCCCTCAAGGACCTGAAGGACAAACACATGGCCCCTCGGGGATTTCTTACTGGGACATCTCTACGGTGCACAAAGGGGGCCCACACCAAAGCACTGGAGGAAAAAATTGATCATTCACATGTCTCGTGGAGAAGAGCCCGCTGGCCAGGGACAGGCTGCACCAGCGCTGCCCCGTCTGTTCCCCGGGCTGCGGGCTGGGGCTGTGTGTCCCAGAGGGACCTGGGTTCACCCAAGGAGAGCACTGCAGGGCTAGAGCAGGAATGCCCCTGTTTTCCTGAGTGGACATCTCCCAAGGATGGATGTCCCCGAGGCTGAAAGCCAGGACTCAGCCAGCAAGCAGCAGAGCCACGGTGCCAAGCACAACTGTGACCAGCCTGGAGGAGAAGCGCTCGCGTGGGATGTGCAGGCTAGGGGAAGGTTGCCTCTGGGCAGGGCGGCACAGGCCTGGCTCTAGAAGCAGTTTCTCCCCCTGCGACACTGCTCCCGGCCCCATCGTTCACCTGGAAAATGCCCCTGCAGTGGCCACAGCCCCCTGCGCCTCCCCGCAGGGCGTCTGCCTCCTGCTGCCCGTGGAGCTGGCTACGGCTCACCCGGCCCAGCTGGGCCCCACTGCTCTCCCAGCCCTGCCCCAGCATGACCCCAGGCCTGCTGTCACCCCAAGGCGGGGTGGGTGCTGGCCCTCGCCTGCCCGCCTACCTAATCCCCGCGCTCGCCACGGAGCAGCCCCAACGTCCCAGGCTCGCAGGACCAGCAGGAGGAGGAGGAGGAGGCGGGCAGGGGCCAAGGCCCCCTGTGCCTGCACCATGCCGCTGCTGCTGCTGCTGCCGCTGCCGCTGCTGCTGGCACTGCTGGAGCAGTGCCTGTGGCACAGCACTGTACATCATGGTGTGGCGCAGCGGGGCTCTGTGACCTCACAGCCTGGCCTCCCCACCGTGGCCACACCCTGGGGCACCGCCCTTCCCCCAAGCACCGCCCCTCCCCCAAGCACCACCCCCAGCACGCCACGCCCTCACACGTCCCCTCGGGATGGCGAAGATCCTGGAGGGGAGGGAGACTGAGACTGTCCCATCCTGACCCCCTGGCGGGGTCCTGTGCAGCACAGGCCCCTCACCTCATGGCCCTGTCTGGGCATCGCAGCCAGCTCTCCACAGTGCTGGGGCAGCCGGCACGGCCGGGAACAGCCCTCTCCGACGCTGGTTCTGTGTTTGCTGGCGCAGGCAGGTGCCGAGGGGCCGCGCTGAGGCCAAGTGGTGCCAGCACGGGAACGCTGGTTGTGCACCGTGGGGCTTCTCTTGGGAGCTGCCCTGGCGTGGGAGCGCCGCGGTGGCCCGCTGCCCCAGGGAGTGAGATGCAGGGTGTGAGGCGCAGCTGTGACACCCGCCGAGTCAGAGCGCAGCAAAACTCATCAACCCAGGCTAATCCTGAGGCCGTTCAGTGTAAAACACAGCTTTTTGGCCTTGAAGGGATCTGGCCTAAGCACTCCCACAACAAACAGATTTTGCTACATCTCAGTCTTCAACACCGATGAAGGGCTCTGGGGGTCCAGAGAGACCCTCTGGGTCTCTGGGCTAGAGAACCATGCCTGCAAGGATGACAAACTCCCAACCAACCCCAAACTTGTGTGGGATTTGCTGCTCCAGCTGGCTCCTTAGAAGTCAATGGGGCCTGACGGGATTCATCCGAGGGTACTTCAAGAGCTGGCTGATGTCTCAATGATTTTTTAGTGCTCTTGGGAATCTGGGGAGGTCCCAGTTGACGGGAAGCTGGCAAAGGTTGTCCCAGTCTTCAAGAAGGGCCAACAGGGATGACCCTGGTAACTACAGGCCTGTCAGTCTCACCTCTGTGCCTGGCAAAATCATGGAGAAGGTTATTCTGGGAGTTATTGAAAACACCTGAAAGACAACGCAGTCATTGGTCCCAGCCAGCACGGCTTCACGAGGGGAAAGTCCTGCTTGACTAACTTGATTTCCTTCTGTGCCAGGATTACCCACCTAGCTGACCAAGGGAAGCCAGTCGATGTCATCTTTTTGGACTTCAGTAAAGTCTTCGATACTGTCTCTCACAGTATCCTCCTGGACAAAATGTCCAGCATGCAGCTGGATAAACCCATAATGCAATGGGTGAGCAATTGGCTGATGGGTCGGGCTGAAAGGGCTACAGTAAATGGGGTTACATCGGGCTGGCGACCAGTCACTAGCGGGGTTCTGCAGGGATCCATCTTGGGGCGAGTGCTCTTCAATATCTTCATAAATGACTTGGATGCAGGACTGGAAGGTTTGTTATCGCAGTTTGCCGATGACAGAAAACTGGGAGGAGCCGTTGACACTCTCGGGGGCAGAGAGGCCCTGCAGAGAGATCTGGACAAAGGAGAGAGCTGGGCAGCCACCAACCGTATGAAATTTAACAAGGGCAAGTGCCGGATTTTGCAGCTGGGACATGGCAACCCTGGATGTACCTCCAGACTGGGGAACGAGAGGCTGGAGAGCAGCCCCATGGAGAGGGGTCTGGGGGTTCTGGTCGACGGCAAGTTGACCATGAACCAACAGTGTGCCCTGGCAGCCAGGAGGGCCAACCGTGCCCTGGGGGGCATCGAGCACTGTATGGCCAGCCGGTCGAGGGAGGTGATCGTCCCGCTCTACGCTGCACTGGTGCGGCCTCATCTCGAGTACTGTGTGCAGTTTTGAGTGCCACAGTACAACAAGGGTAGAAAGCTACCAGAGAGTGTCCAGAGGAGAGCCACAAAGACGGTGAAGGGTTTAGAGGGGAAGGCGTACGAGGAGTGGCTGAAGTCACTTGGTCTGTTCAGCGTGGAGAAGAGGAGACTGAGGGGAGACCTCATCGCGGTCTACAGCTTTAGGTTGGCCATTAGGAAAAGGTTTTTCACCCAGAGGGTGGTGGAGCATTGGAACAAGCACCCCTGGGAGGTCGTCATGGCGCCATGCCTGACAACATCCAAGAAGCAATTGGACAACGCCCTCAGACATGTGGTGTGAATTTTGGGGTTGTCCTATGCAGGGACAGGAGTTGGACTCGATGATCCTTGTGGGTCTCTTCAAACTCAGGATATTCTATGATTCTAAGTTTGGGAGGCTACACAAACACTGACCACCAGCGTTTGTGGGGCTGTGAATGGGGTTCCCTGGATACTTTAGGACCAGCAACAGCTTTCGGTCCTGGCACCTTTGGTGTGGGAGGAATCCCTGGAAAACGCTGCTCTGGAGGGACACTGAAGAGCAGCTTCCCGAGGCCAGCAAGGCCTGGAGCACATGGCCAAGGTGCTGGCTGCCTGGCCAAGGCCACGCCTAGGGAGGAAGGTCTGGGGAAGGCGCTGCCAACCCTGGGGGAGAAGACAACCCCCCAGTCCCGTCCCCTAATGCTGCCCCTCGAGAAAGGCAGAGGAGGATGACCGACAAATGAGTGTGGGCTCTGCCAGTGCAGATGCGATGAGCAGCCAGCTTTATTGTGCTGGGGGATGGGAGCCAGCACTTGGGGCTGGCGCATGACGGGTCAGCAGCGTCTTCCAGGACAGCTGTACGGTTTTTGTGCCCGACGTTGTAACCGTGAGCGGTGTCGGATCCGGTCTGGCCCAGGGTGGCTGGAGCGGCTGCTGCTCTGGAGTGCCAGAGCGCCACGGGACAGCCCCGATGCCGCCTGCATGGTGGAGCTGGAGCTGCTGGGCTCAGCGCTTGGGGCTGGCACACGGCTGGTCCCGTGGTCTTTTCTAGGCCGGCTGTATGGCTTTTGCGCGCGACGTTGTAACCGTGAGCGGTGTCGGATCCGGTCTGGCCCAGGCTGGCTGGAGCGGCCGCTTCTTTCAGGCACTGGGGAGCTGTGGGATGGCGCCAGCGGTGCCTGGATGCTGGGGCTGGAGCTGCTTCTTGCAGGTGCTGGGGACCCTTGGAAGAGGCCCAGTGCCACCTGGCTGGCAGTGCTGGGGCTGCTGCTTTCAAGTGCTGGGGAGCCGCAGGGTGGTCCCAATGCCAGCTGGCTGGCAGTGCCCAAGGTGCTGCTCTCAGCACTTGCGGCTGGCACACGGCTGGTCCCGCAGCTTCTGCTGTATGGGTTTTGCACCCGCTGTTGTAATCGTGCGCGGTGTCTCATCTGGTCTGGCCCAGGCTCGCTGTAGTGACTGCTTCTTTCAGGCACTGGGGAGCTGCGGGATGGCCTCAGTGGTGCCTGGGTGATGGTGCTGGGCCTGCTGCTCTCAGGCACCAGGGAGCCATGGGACAGCCCCGATGCCACCTGGGTGGCAGCGCTGGGGCTTGCCAGCTCTGAATTGTCACTGGAGGCTGTGAGGGGAGGCAGGAAGGTCAGCAGCACGGCCACCCAACCCCTGGGCAGGAGAGGCCATTGTGGTGCCCACAGCCCTGCTGGAGCCAAGCCCACCCGAAGCCCCTGCTACCAGGCCTAGCCTGGCCTCTGGCCCCAGCGCAGGGGCAGCCGGGTGCTTTGCCTCTTACCAGTGGCCAGGCCAGCACAGCAGTCGCACTCCCAAGTGGCTGTGCTGTGCCCCAAGTCGGAGCAGCGTTGGTGGATGCCTTTGGCAGCGCAGGAGCTGCACAGGAGCAGTTGCCAGGACCTGGGGAGGCAAACGGGTTGCTGGTTGGGAGGACAAAGTGATGCAAGCAAGGCATTGCCTGGCAGAAGCCTTGTTCTTAGTCCATCCTCCCCAAGCACATGGGGAGACAGAGATCCCATGCAGAGCCCTAGACTTCTGCTTTGGCAACTTACCCGTCTTCCTCTGCCTGCTCCCTGCCTCCCGGACAAAGGCACTTGCTGGCATTGCAGCCGACGCGCCTCTGGTACACCAGTCCGAAGGCCTGGTCGCTCTCCCGTGATGGCTGTCTGCTGGAGAGGGAAGGGAAAGTGGTGAGCCCCTGCTGCCCCAGCATCGGGCAGATCCAGGCCGTCCCTGCTCTTCCGCCCCCACCCCGCTTCCAGCTCCTCCATGAAGCAGAGGAGAAGAGTCAGGGGACGGCAGAAGGCCAGGCCTGCCGGGGCAGTCCCTGGCCTGGCCCCACGCTCGCGCCTGACGTCTTGTGAGTTGGGAAGAGAAAAACCAACCTCTTGGAGATTCGAATCCCCATGGTGAGCATTTCCATCACAAACTGATCTTTGTTTTGGCAACGCAAGCAGCGGAAGCAGACGCCAGCGTGGACAGCCTGTTTCTGGATGCAGCTCCGGTGGAACCAGGCGTGTTGGCATGCTGGGCACACCATGGTGCGGTAGGACTTTTTGTCCTCCACGAGGTCCAGGCAGATGATGCAGGTGCTGTTCAGCTGTGGACTGGCCTGCGCTGCCTGCTCTGGGCGGTGCTCCCAGCAGAAGGACCTGGGGGGAAGGTGGAAGGGGTGGATGAGGTGAAGTGACAAGTGCTGAGTCGCCTGGCGACGGCGAGGAGGGCAGAGGAGCGGTGAAGGCGCCGCAGACCCTGTCCGGGCTCTGGCTCTGGCTGTGGCAGGCTGCTGGGAAGTGTCCCTGTGGGTTCCTCACTTGCTGGCAGGAGGGGACTTGGAGATGAGGAGGCTCCTGCACGAGGGCGGGCAGCCCTTACCTGTACAGCCCAAAGAACTGGGTGACACATTCACCCTCTGAGGCGCAGGGCAGATGGAAGCTGCGGTCGCACCCCTTCTCCTGGCAGTTGATGGCAGCGCCCATCTCGCCGCAAACGAAGCAGCGCTGGAAAGAGCACAGCAGTCCCCTCAGCGGCAGCCTCAGGGCCTGTGTGGCCAGCCCCACGCCTCCGGGCAGGGCGCAGGCTGTGGGCACTGCTGGCTCACACCCCGCAGATGCGCCTGGCGCACGAGGCGCTTGCCTGTGCCGGAGCCTCTGTGGAGCTGCTGGGAGCAGGCGTTTGTCCCAGAGCTGGGGGAAGGGCTGGCCTTTCTTTCTTGGGTCCCGGAGGAGCTCCCACAAGCCTCTCCTGGTGCAAACCCCCCTGCTCTTTCCAGATCCTCACCTTCTGGGCTGCCTCCTGGATTACGCGCCTGGTGTCCTCAATGAGAAACCCGTTCCTGCTCTCTTGCGGAAAAAGCCCACTGGCAAGAAACTGCAGAGCAGAGAAGGCCAGGAGCTCATCAGGTCAGCAAGGAAGGGAGCATCCCTGGCAGGCAGCTGGAGGGAGCCCCGGGAGAACTCACCAGGCAATAGGTGTGGGCACAGAGCCCTTTCTTTGCACTTTTGCACCCACAGATAGCCGGGTCAGCCTCTGCCTGGAGACACAGCATGCATGCTGCAGGGGAGAGAGCAAATGCCGCTGGGAATGAGCACCTCTGCGGGGCTGGGGGAAGTGTCCCTGCGGGATCGCCCCCACGGACCTGCTCTGTCCCTGCCCGGCTGGCTGAAGGGCAGGGCTGGGGCCTTTGGAGAAGAAGGGAGCATGGCAGGCACGGGTGCCCCCACGGGTGCCCACAGCCCAGCCTGGGCCCCACCTGCTGAGGAGAGGAGGGACCTTGCCGCAGGGCAGTTGGGGAGCTCCTGCCTTCCCCTGCCACTGCTCCTGGCTGCACACAGCCTGCCCCGACAACCCCTCTGCCAGCCATCGGGAGCTGTGGGGAGGGATACTTCGCTCTCACCTTGCTCCCTCGAGTTGGGGACCTGCTGCTTCATTGCAAACATGGCGCACGTTGACAGCGAGCACTTGGAGAGCCTCTGCCCCAGCAGTGCCGGGGTTTCTGCTCCGAATGCTCCTCTGCCAACCCTGAGGGAACAGTGGGACGTGGTGAGCTTGCTGCACAGGCCCCAGAGCCCCGACGTGTCAGGCTCCCTCCTCCCCCAGCAGCCCCGGGCAAGCCCCTTCCTCCCATGCCCTCTCCTCACCTCACCGGGTGGCACTGACGCACGCCTGGAGCCCAGCAGCCCTTTATGCAGGCCTTGGTGACAGGTCACAGTTTCTGCTGTGACATCGCCACCACCCGTCTGCGTGTGCCCCCAATAGGGGCAAGGGGCCCTTTGGCTACCTGTCACCCTCTGTGACACGGCCACCTCGGCACCCGAGTCGGGGGGGCAGCTGCTCTTGCACCCGTACGGGGCTGCAGTGCTGTCACAGGTCGCCCAGAGAGGCCGTGGGGTCTCCAGCCTTGGAGACGGGCCCAATCCGGCTGGAGAAGGGCCTGGGCAGCCTGCTCCAGGGGACCCTGCTTGAGCAGGCGCTTGCACTAGATGGTCTCCAGAGGCGCCCTCCAACCTCAGCCATTCCAGGATTCTGTCAAAGGTGGCCGGCCTTCCATGTGTTGACAGGGAGCTTGTCGATGGCGGGCACGCCTGAAGTGTCGAGCACAGAAAAGGGAACGGGGCCAACTGCACGGGGATGTGGGCAGCACCAAGAGTGAGGACTAGGAGGTACCGAGCAAGGGGTGGGGACCTTGAAAAGTTCAGGCTTTGGGGACATTGCAGGCGTGTGACAGGGGTGGCACCAAGCAGCGAGATGGGGACCTGACTTGAGTGTGGAGTTGGTGACAGCACTGAGCATGTGTGCTGGGTTTGGATGGGACAGAGTTAACTTTCTTCCTAGTAGCTGGTATGGTGCCATGTTTGGGATTTGTGACGAAAACAGTGTCGGTGACACACCGATGTTGTAGCTATGGCTCAACGGTGTGTGCACGGTGTCAAGGCCTTTCCTGCTTCTCACACAGCCTGACCAGTGAATAGGCTGGGGGTACACAAGATGCTGGGAGGGGACACAGCCAGGACAGCTGACCCCAAATGACCAAAGGGACATCCCACGCCTTATGAGGTCTGCTCAGCAAGAAAATTGCCAGCTGTTGTTGCTCCCAGACTTGCTAGGCATCGGTCAGCTGGTGGTGAGCACTTGCGGGTTTTTGCATCGCTTGTTTTGTTTTGTTTTGTTTTGTCTTCCTTATTAAACTGTCTTTATCTCAACCCATGAGGTTTTGCATTTTTATCCTTCTGATTCTCTACCCCATCCCACTGTGGGGGAGAGGGAGTGAGCGGCTGTGTGGGGCTTAGCTGCCTACCGGGGTTAAAGCATGCCAGCATGGGACATGGGTGCTGCTGAGCATGGGGCTGGGGACCTCACCGAATGGGGCCAGCGCCAAGCTGAGGGTCAGGGCTCGCGCAGAGCGTGGAGGTGGGGCCAAGCATGGGAGCGGGGCCAGTGCCGAGCACGGGGATGGGGACAGCACTGACGCTGGCATGGGAAGGCTGCCAAGTGTGGTGGAGGGGTTATGGCTCTGAGCGTGGGGACAGAGACAGCGCCGAGCCTGGGGGTAGGTACAGTGCTGAGCACTGGAGGGATCCTCCAAAACAAACTGGAGTAGGACCCAGGCAGGTTCCCAGACATCTCACTTCCAGAACTGTTCGTGTTCCTTTTAGCCCTAAGGATTTTGTGTTAGGGCAACAACAGACGGTCGGGCTCAGAGGTGACCCAGAAAAGGCAGTCCAGACCACTCGGGGTATCCTCAGAGCATACGATCCCACTTGGGCAGACGTCCAACAATTATTTGAATCAGTGTTTGCCCTGGATGAGCGGACACAAATCCAGGAGCATCATCAAAGTTGGGCTGCAGAAGCCGCTGGGAAAGAGAGAATTGTCAAACAGTAACTCTACCCACAGCCCATATCTATCCAGCCTACAGCTCTGAAGGTATAGACCGGCCTATACTTCCAGCCTCTATCTACCTGCTCTATCACCTCTGCAGAAAGTCACGTCAAAATGACGTTTCATAGAGCATGGATCTGGGGGAAGGGGTGAGAAAGAAAAGGTGGAAAAAAGGAGAAGTGTAGGCACGCAAGTAAAAAAGAAAGGAGCTGAGTTATCCCAAAGGCCAGCTCAGCCCACCTCGCTTTCACTGCCAAAAAGCTGTGCAGCTTGGAGGGGAAAGAGCTGGCTTTGGTGCTGGGATGCACACAGATGTCTGAGTTCAGATGGGAAACAGCAGAAAAGCCCCGACAGGGCTCCTTTCCACTCTCCTCCTACCTCTGTGCGTGCTGAGACCTCCTCGTTTCCCTGAAGTCCTCCCAGACTAACAGGGACGTGGCCTCTGTCCAGTCCACGTGCCACGAGGGGAAACAGGTTTGACCACGAAGGGGGTAGCAAACAACTGCATCTGCAGAAGCAAAGGGGCAGCTGCAGCTCAGCTTCGGAGATGCCCAAAGGCGCCCTGAGCCCCAGGAGCCCCTGGCGCCTGGACATTTGCTTGGCCCTGAAGCGCTGAGGGGCCTGGGGCTGGGGAGCCCGGGGACAGAAGCCAAGGACAGTGGTCAGCCCCGTAGGGAGAGTGACGGGGCTCTGTCCTTCCTTCTGGCCACAGGAGGATGCCCTGGGCCACGCCAGCACAGGGCGTCTCTCCTCCTCACCGCCCGGGGGAAGGCAAGGCCTGAGGGAGGCCCTGGGCGCTGGGCTCAGCACGGGCGGTGGGACCGGGGGCAGAGCCCCGTCTCCTGCCAGCTGCCGGCCTGGCCGATGCCAGCGGCTCCCGTCACGCAGCTCCTCCTGCCCAGGGCTGTGGCTGGAGCACAGCTAGACCCACAGTTTGGGAAAGACTTGCTGATCCAGAGCAGTTCCAGGGCACCTCCCCTCCTGCCACCTCCCCTCCTGCCCTGTCCCCTCCCCTGCACTCCCTGCCCGCCCCTCCCTCCCTGCGCACGACCAGACCCCCCCGAGCGGATTGAGGGAGGGCAGAGCTGTGCACACACCCCCCTGCGCTGCTGAGAGAGCACCTCCTGCTGCCATGGCCCTTCTCGAGGCCGTCTCTCCAAAGGCCCCGTGACCTGGTGGGCTGAGGAGCTGCTGCGCTGCGGGGGGCAGCGGGCGCAGGGTGGCTCTGGGAGGAGAGGCCCGGGATGCCTGAGCCTGCCCAGCAACAGCCGCGCCATTGGCCACGGCTGAGCCAATCAGCGGAGCCGGAGGCGGCCTGTCAGTCAGAGCCAGGCTGGGGCGGGGCTGGAGGGGGCCGAGGCCGAGGGGCCTGGGGAGAAAAGGGCGAGAGCCAGGCTGGGGGCAGCCGGGGCTCAGGGGGAGCAGGGCCAGGGCCAGGGCCAGGGCCAGGGCCAGGGCCAGGGCCAGGGGAGCTGCAGCAGCAGGAGCAGGAACAGGTATCTGCCAGTGCGGCTGGGCCTGGGGGGAGGGACGTGGAGGCCTCACCACGCACGGGCCCCGCCATGGCCCAGTCAGGAGCCCTGGGCCCGAGTGCTCAGCCCAGGGCCAGCCCCACCAGCAGGGTCAGAGCAGTCCCTGCTGCTGCCCCCAGGGTCGCCAGCCCCAGCCCCGACAGCTGGGGGTTGGTGTTTGATGTCCGCAGGCCAGGGAAAGGCAGAGTGGCCTCCTGTCTAGAGGCGGCTCCAGGCTTTGGAGCAGGCATGCTGTGGTGGGGACAGGCCAGGGGCCTTTGCTGTCCCCAGGCCTTCCCGTGGGTGTGGTGCTCATGGACAGCCCCGTCTCTGCTGCCAGCCTTTGATAAATGGGGATTTCCAGACCTGGAGTTGTTTCTGCCTCCTGGTGGGAGCACGCAGAGGGGCTTTGTTGCCAGAGAAGCCCGTGGGGAGGGCTCCTGGCTGGATGCAGCTCCCCTGGCAGATGCTTGTGCCCCTCTCTTGGCCCCAAGGTCTGATTGCTGCCTTTCCCTGAACCCAAGCTGTGCCGCCGGCTTTTGGGAAATGGGGGTACCGAGGGTGGATGGTTTTACCACAGCCGGGAAGTTCCAGTAACCTGTGAGGGATATTTTTTTCCTGGTTCTTGCAGTCACAGGTTTTTGTTGTTTGTTTTTTAAAAAAGTAATTTTTCCAAGGAAAGTTCACCAAGGAAAGTTGAGGGTTTAGCTCTGATTGCTGCCTGTGTGGATTGTGTGTGTCCTGATGCAGGCCCACAGCAGCTTTCAGAGGAGGACTGGGAGTATTGCAGGGTGAAGTGAGCAGTGGGGATCCCAAGCCTGTTTTGTTTAAGGCAGTAGTCAGGTGAAAATGTGCAGTTAGAGCTCTCTGCGTTGCTGACCCTTTTGCTTGGTGCTCTCAGGGTGTTTTCTAACCTTTTGCAGTGCTCCTCAGCAGAGAGCCGACGGCCCTGGGGGAAGGGCAGCACCCCCTTCTTTGTGCACCCCAGGATCTTGTGGCGCTGCATAAGCTCCTGCGCAAGCAGAAGTGGCCGATAGTCGACTTCTTCAAGGAGGCTGGTGTGGGCACAAGGAAGATGCCGGGTGCAGACTTCCTTCAAGTCATCAGAGGGGTACGTAGGGATCAGAACGGGAGTGAAGTGCCGCCACTGCCGTATGTCCTTGCGTGCAGACCCAGGGTGGTTCCAGTGGAGGCACCGGTGGTGGTTCAGCAAGGGGCACTTTGTCTTGTCTAAGCCTCAGAGGACGACTCCCACAGTCTGGAAAGGTGGAGGGGAAAGGGAGGGCAAGGATGCGAGAAGTGGGATGTCATCTAGAGGGGGTTGCGGGAGTGAGGGTACCCGTTGGTTCACGATCTCCCAAGAGAGTCGCTGCTCGGTTCTGTGGCTGCCCGCATCCTGCTGCAGCCACTGAACTGGCATCCCATTTCCCAGTGTCAATACTCCACGTTTCCCCCACAGTCTCGTATCTATATTCCCATTGCGCTGCCTTCCAGCACATATCTGTGCAGCAGTGGTCACCCTGAGCCTCACTTCCCAGAGGGCACAGCGGTACGGAGCTGTGAGGAGCACGCTCAGGTGTACGAGGGTTCAGCAGTGCAGTGTTAACTGATAGTCTGGTCCAAGCCCAAATAAGCCTTCTCAAAACGCAGGGGGCTGGGAAGTTTGGCATGCTAACCGTCGAGAGGTCCGCAGAAGGAAAAGCCACTTGCATGACTTCCATCAAGCCACTTGCAAAGCTGCCACTTGCCCACCTTCTGCTGGGGGCCAAGCCAAAGGGATGAAGCCTCGTGCTCGTACCAAGCCCGACGCAAAGTTAAGGCACTGAGAAGTTCCCCCAGTCAGCCCGGAGCCAGAGGGCAGGTATCTAAGCTGCGATGAGATGGAAGAGCCTGGAAAACAATTCATTGGCAGGAGGCGATGGAAGAAGGTACGGTGCGTGTGGCACCTGGGGTTAAGCGACCCGCTCGGTTTTGTGTCTGGATCGGTACTGTGCTTGCACTTTGACTAAGCCCCAGTTCAGAGCAGCAATTCTTGTTACTCGTCGTGGGTGCCAAGTGCTGCATCTCCTCTGTCCTCTCCGGCGCGTGGATTTAATCTTTTGCGTATAGGCAGGGCCTTGATAATGCTCCTGTGTGGGCAGCGTGTATGTGAAGGGCAGGTTTTCCGCACATTTGTGCCTGATCTTTCTTGTTGCTTTTAATCAGGAAAATCTTGGTATATACTTGCCAGGAACTAAAGAAATGCAAAGAGCTGATGAAGAAAGAGGTGCCCGTCAAGGAGGGAGTGCAGGTTAGTTCTGGTTTTCCATTTTCTTGACTGCGTTCTAACCAAAAGCCGTGTCTTAAACAACTGAAATGAGCTGAACTACTGGGGATTTCTCATCCCTACACAATTGTGTATTGCTGCGGACTTTAGCAGCCATAGTCCTGGACTGTGAGCCTGTGCTGTAGGGAGGTGAAAGCAGGTATTAAAGAAAAAAAAAGTGTGCTTTTCCAAACTGCTGCCAAGATTGGAAAGAAGCGATGGCTGTGGGCAGGTACAGAGCCATGGGCAGTGTCAGTCAGAATGAGGACCAGTGATGTGGGTACGGCCGTAGCGTGAGAGTTTTCATGGCCTTGAGCAGCACAGCAAGGATTGTCAGGCAGCAAGGCCGGCTGCCAGGGGTGTGTGAGCAGCTCCTCCCCAGCATGGAGACGGGCATGGGAGGAGCCAGCGCTGTTGCTGTGGGTGTGTAGCAGGTGAGAGCGGTGGAAGCTGCTCTCAGGACATGTAATTAGGAGCTATCGTCATGGTACTGGGTGGGAAATACCATGAGGGAGGAGGCTAAGTCACGAAAGGCCGTCTTAACTGTATGCGTGAAGTGGGGGAAAGAATGTGAGGGTGTTAAGGAGACTGTAAGTTGCGATGAAGGCAGTGAGTGAGATGATCGTTGTAGGAGCTTTCTGAGTGGGTGAGAATGGGGCAAGGCTGCACGTAAGGCCAGAAGAGGCTGTGGCAGCTGTTGAGCCAATCAGATCTCAAAGAAGAGATGATGATTTGGGCAAGATCTGGTGAAGTCAGCGTCTTGTACATGTTGCGGAGACTGCATAAGGCCTGAGTGCTGTCGAGGAGAGGAGTGTGAAAGGAGTGTTGGAGTGCCAGGGAGTGGGGATGGAGGTGGTCACAGCCTCATGTCTCAGTTTTCCATGGGCTGTGCGTATAGCCCACGTAACTCATCTTGCATTCAGGAAGAAGTGCCACCCTTTTGGCGAAAAGAGAAGGGAAAAGCACAGGTAATCTGTGGCAGAGCTCGAAGTTGGGGTGAGATTACCATGCTTAGTCTTCCCATTCTAGAGTATGAAAAACATTTCCTTGAACCACTTTCCCAACATAGCAAGGCGTGACTTTCTGAAGTAGCTGTTTTCCCAGGAGCTGCATGTGAGCTAAGGCAGATGAGAGAGTCTTGCCTGCCGTCAGTCACCGAGGCTGATGACAGGTCACCCAGCAGTTTTGGCAAGGACAGAACAAGATAGCTACGTGTGCTTCTCTGTGCTGATGGTAATTTCTGGAACGTGTCTTGCAGAGGTTGGTGTTCAGGTTTTGCAGGCTGTAGGTTTGGCAGGATCTAGTGTGTCATTAAGGTGATGGCAGTAACAAAAGCCAGTGGGATGGGGCTGAGAATCAGAAGGGTAAAAGTGAGAAAGGAACACGTGGCTTGAGATCAAAGCAGTTTAATAATGGGAAAGAAATGCTTTTTAAATAAATTGGAAGGAAAAGGGACGAAAACAACAGAGAGAGGAAAATAAAACCCAGGAAAAACAAGCGATGCAAATGAAAACAATTGCTCAGCACCAACCGAGCGATGGTGAGCCAGTCCCTGAGCAGTGGCCCCCCACCACCCTCCCCCCCAGTTTTATTGCTGAGCACGACGTCGTATGGTATGGAACAGGCCTTTGGTCAGCTGGGGTCAGCTGTCCCAGCTGTGTCCCCTCCCAGCTTGCTGTGCACCTCCCCCCTACTCGCTGGCGGGGCAGAAAAGGCCTTGACGCTGTGTCAGCGCTGCTCAGCAGTAAGTAAAACATCGGTGCGTTATCAACGCTGTTTTCAGCACAAATCCAAAACACAGCCCCATGCAAAGCACTCTGAAGAAGTGTAACTGTCCCGGCCAAAGCCAGGACAGTACGGCATTCTGGATTTCCTGTAATTTTCAGGAGTGCTTGAACAGTTCAATGTTATGTTGAGGTACGGTAGTTATAATGTCATCAGAAGAGAGGGAAGAGAGAGAAGATGGAGATGGCAAAGATACTCCAAAGCATTATAAGCTCTGAGAGAAGAAACATGGCATTTGCAGTTTCTATGAACAGTTTTCCTTCAATGTAGTGTTCTTTTAAAGATTTACAGACGATGTTTTCCTATGTCGGTATCAGAGTTCAGTGATTTGACCGTAAAGCTCTACACTGAAATGTGAAAAAAAATGAGCAACGTATCCTAGCAAGAACGGAGCATAGGTTGGAGAGTTTTGCTCTTGTAGTTTAGAGTTCTCCTTCAAACGCAGGTGTGTGGTTTTCACTTGTGCTGTGCTGGGCAGTGATTTAAAAGAAGAAAAAAGCCAAACACAAAAACCCAGCCCTGAAACTGCCTGTGACATTGGAGGGGGGTGAGACATATCCCATTTTCTGCTTCTTCCGCTCTCCTGCTTTCTCTTAAGCTTGTTCCTATCGCTATCATGATCACTATTCTTGCTTCCTGTAGAGCCAAGACAACGTAAGAGATATTTTTGGGCCGGTGTTCTCCTGTCGGGCAGAGATGTCCGTGTAGGCGTGCTCAGTCGCAGAGGCAAAAGGCCTCACAGGTGGGTGCGTGGTGAGTGATGGTTCTCCCTTATCAACAGTGCTGTCAGTGGAGGGGTTTGAGATCGGTGGTAATTCCAGAAGAATGACATGATTATTGCTGCGTCAGTCTGAGAGTGGGAGAAGAGCAAAGTTTTGGGGAGGAGAGGATAATTTTAATTAGCTGTAAGATTTTTTACAGCGCAGGTTTTGTGGGTCAGTGACGGCAGTCATGGAGGTGGTGGCTGGGATTGTGTAATGGAAATTCTTTTGTTGGGCAGCTGAAGCCCAAATTGCCCTTAGTCTTAGTGGGACGAGTGAATCGGGCAGCATGCAACTTGTTTTCTTGAAACTGAAGCTGGTTTAGTTAGAGGGCGAGCGTGTTTGGAAGCTTTAGGAGTTTGGGGGCAGAGGCCAGGCGGACGCTGGTGCCCTCGGTGGAGGGGGCTGTTTGTGCCCCGTGCCCTTGGCCTGGCGCTCGCAGCCGGGAAGGGGCTTTCCAAACTCCTGGTGGAAGGAGCCAGACGTGGGACCTGTGGCCGAGCTGGGGGACAGGGAGCACCCCTGGAGCAGGGTCAGGACCTGCAGCAAACCTGCCTTCAATTCATCCCTTCCCAGCTGGACACTGCCCAGGAGTAACTTTGCGGGTTGCTGTTCTCCCTCCGGAAGCATGGCCCGCACCAAGCACAGGCAGAGGTGCGCCTGTGCCGGGAGAAGACTTGAAGCAGAGCCGGGGCTGATGGTGAGAGCTGCCAGCAGCTGTCCAGCTCAGGAAGATGCAGGTAAGATGCCACAGAGGGGCCAGCAAGCGGTTGTCACTTGTCTTGCAGGAACAGGATTTAACAGCGGAAGGGAGGCAGGACGAAAGGGCCTTTGAGGTCCAAAAGTGCGTCAGACAGCTGGCGTAGTCGTGATGACAGCAGAGGAGGAAGAGAAGCAGATGCCGGTGAGCTGTGTGGGACAATGCTGTCGAGGTAAGATCTGCCGCACAAACACAGCCATGGGGCGGCGGTGGAGTGGGTGAGAAAGGCACCTGGGAGAGAGGAGAGCACGGGGAGATGGGAGAGAGAGGTGGAGATGGAGGGGCAAAATCCAGGGTGCTAGAAGTGAGGAGGCTCCTGCTGTGCGGGTGCCTGTGAGGTCCCTGGTCTCTGAGTAGCTGTTAGCGTTGGAGCAGGCCTCTGGCTTGTGCAGCTGCTTACGTCGTCATGAACTGCCGTTTTCACATCTTTTTGGAGAAGAGGCAGCTAGGTGCTAGTGTATGGTACTGACTGTCTTGCAGATGTTTTGCTTCTCTTCTCTGTGTCCTGCTCTCTGTCCCTGCCTCTCCCTTTCCCTTTTCCCTTTGCCTTCCTTTTCCCTCTCATCCTTTTGCCTCTGTCCGGCTCCCTCGCCCTGCCTGTGTCGGTCCGTCCCTCTGTGCTTCCTCCTGCCCTCCTCTGCTCTCTCTGTCCCTCTGTCCCGCTGCTCATCACCATGTTCCTGGCCGCCCCCTGCCCCCTTCCCCCCTGCCCCCTTCTCCCTGTCCCTGTGCCCACTCCTCACCAGGGGTTTCCTTTCTCTCCTCCCTGCCCAGCTCCCCCTTGTTCCTGCCATCCCTCTGTCCTGCTCCCACCCCTCTCTGCCGCTCTGTCCCTCTCTCCTCCTCCTCCCTGCTCCAGCGGGGCTCTGGGGCCAGGGCAGCGCCGGGGAGGCGGCCATGGGGCCTGCGGGGGGACGGGGCCCAGGTGGGGTGGGGGGATGGTGTCCCCACAGGGTCAGACAGCAGGGCAGGAGCGCCCCGCGGCAGGAAGGGAGCCGTAGTCCTGGGACACGGGGCTGCCAGGTGGCCATGTTGGTTGCCAGGGCATGCCGGGAGCTGTAGTCCTGGGGCATGGGGCTGCTGGTCAGCCATGTCGGTCTCGGGAACAGCAGTTATCAAGCAAGATGAAATGCTGTGGGACGGCTCTGCCGGGGACTCTGAAATGTCCTGAGTGCTGCAGGGGGATTTCTGATTTGCAGCGGCAAATCTAATCACTAAAGGACACTGATCCTCCCTGGGTGATAGCTTTGCTGGCTCTCCGTCACCCTGTCACTGGCTTTTTGGGGCCCTGGCTGGTGGGATCCCTGGGGCACGGTATGAAAATTCCCTTCCCTAACTATTAGATCAACCAGTCTTTAGAGTATGAAAGTGTATTAACTTTCTTTGTAGAGAGAGATATATGATGCATTCACGTGATACACTGTCATGTGATGAGGTATGGAGCTTTACTGGAGATTTTGGTATTGTTCATGCTGAAATCAAACAAAGGAAAGGACAGCCCAGCCCTGGAAAGAAGGCCTTTGCTTCTGGGAAGCTTAGAGCTGTCCAGGAAGGCTAAAGGACACCCCGGCTCAACCAAGAGAACGCCAGCGTCCTAACCCCTCTGAGACGTCTTTGAAACCCTCCCGGCATCGTCAGGCGTCATAGAACAGCAACGCTAGCAAGGCTGACTCCAGGGACGTCTGGATCAGTAGACAAGCAGCGAGAATGCTGCAAGACTAGAGTTGCTTTGCAAAGTTTGACTATGATTAGTAATTGGTCGTGTGGGTGGGAGTGATGAGTCAAGTCGTCTGGTACCTGAACAGTTGAAGGCTATAAGAACCCTGTGTAAAGGCACATGTGGGGTGCCTCAATGGGGCTGGGACATGGTGTCTCCCTGAGACCCACCCTGGTCCCTCCCCTCAGATTGTTGTGTCTGTGTGTGTCCCCCCCCATATGCAAATACAGGATGCAGAGCAGGAGGGTGGGAGGGATGGGGGGGTGAAAAGGGGCGTGGCCTCCGGCAGAGGGCTGTGAAGCAGCGGCGGGGATGGCGTGACTGCAGCAGAGCCGCGATGGTTGGACAATGTTTATTGGCGGGCAAAGACATCCCAGCCAGACTATGCCTTATAAATAACTTAGAAACAATGAAGAACAGGCAGACGTGAGAAACACCTGGAAAAGGATTAGGAAAAAATTGCTGATCATGCTGGAGTCCTTGCTTACCTGTAGTCCTTCTCTCGATGTTGATCTTTGGACTTCTTTTTCTCCTTGACCTTCTCTACAGTTTTTCATTCTTTGGTCACCTGTCTTTTGGCATTCCTTCTCTGTTTCACCTCCGCTTCCTTCTGTGTGGGTATGTTTTCTTTTGCCATGTCTTAGTTTGTCTTTTTCATTTTCCCGGGATGCGTCCTCAAAGTTGGAATGAGCTGACCCAGGTGGAAGTGCATGCCTTTCACGAGAATATTTTTCACGTGGCTGCTGGGGTATTGAACAGTGATGGACGTTTGCTCGGTGGCTGCTAAAGCGATGTACGTCTTCCTCTCCAGCGAGTGCGTTGTGAGGCCCTCTGCTTTTGCAATGATAATCCTTATGGGACCTGTTGTTGTAAGCTTGACTCGATTTGTCAAAGTCTTTGTCACAATGAGAGGACTTTCTCTCTCTGCCATCCCTTGTTCCATGAGTGGGGTAAGAATCATTGCAGTATCTGCCTTTTTCCCATCTCTCTGGTTCGTCTTGATAGTATCTTTCTCTGCTCCGCGTTCTCTCTCCTTTGGAACGATAACGCCCATTCCTGTCTGGTGCTGTTCTTTCTCTGCTTTGGGATCTGGAACGAGAATATTTTCCCGAGCTTCTGACATTATTGGGACTGTTTCTTTCATGACGGGAAGATCTACGCTTGCTTTCATTGCAATACTCCTGCTTAGGATGATTTTGCTTATTTGTTTCCACACTGCGAGAGCACCTCCTCTTGTGGGAGCGATCATCTGGTTTGCTTCTGGTTTGCTTCTCCTTCTCCCTCTCTTCAGTGTCTGAGATTTCTCTCTTCTTTCGGTGGTGCTCTTTGTCAGTTTTTTGAGAGTCCTATCTTTTTTCCTATGTTTGTCTCCTTCACATTTTCTGTTACCCGGTCCCTCATTTTCTCTGGAAAATTGACTCTCCAAAGCTTCATCCAGCTCTGTCATACAAGAGTCACTAAGAGGTAGTACCTCTGCGTAGTTATTAGAAATGTCCTTTGTATCTTGGCATTTGTCTGTAATAGCTAGAGATGCAAGTTTTTTAGAAGCACATTCCATGTCAGACTTTATCGAGGAAGTTTGCCCTAATTTCTCTTTGCAGTCAAGAGACCCTTTGAGGTACAAAGGATTTCCTTTTGAAATTAGTTCAGGTTCTTTTGATCCTCTTGCTTCGTCTTTGTCTCTACGGTCTTCAGACTCACACTGCCCAAGGAATTCATCTTCAGCGCCCAAGGATTTTTTCCTGAGCTTGTGCTGACCATTGATATTGGGATGCGCATTATCAGCTTTTGTTACAGTACTTTCAGCAACTTCTTCTTTGGTAGAAGTGGTTTCAGAATCTGGGTGAGTAAAAAGATTGTCAGCCTCACAACGACAGTTGGAAGGAACCTTCCTGGGTTCTTTATAGGCAAACAGTGCTGCCCTCACTACAGTTGCCATGCCCCTTGTCCTCACCACATGACTCCTTGTAAAAAGGGAGTCTCCATCTTCTTTGCAGCTCCCCTTTAAGTAGTGGTACATGGTGATGCGATCACCTCGAAGCCTCCTTTTCTCAAGGCTGAACAAGCCCAGCTCTCTCAGCCTGTCCTCCTACGGCAGGCTGCCTGGACCCTGCATCATCTTGGTGGCTCTTCTCTGGACCCCCTCCAGCCTGTCCACATCTTTTTTGTATAACGGGGACCAGAACTGTGCACAGTATTCCAGGTGTGGCCTGACAAGCGCCGAGTAGAGTGGGATAATGACTTCTTCATCTCTGCTGGTGATGCCCTTTTTGATGCAACCCAGCATCCTCTTGGAACAATTAAAACGTAAAAGTTAGCAGACGGAAAAAATACTGTCTTCAGTAGAAAACGACTGTTTGCAAAATTTCTACATTAGGAGTTGAACAAGGTCACGTTGAGTTATAGGCGCTGTCCCCATTTTACACATCACCCCACTCACCCCCCCCAACCAAAGTGATGAAGTATTGTCTCAGGTGAACTTCTCTGAAGTTGACGTGTTCTCATCTCATCTAACGCACAAAGCGTTACGATGAAATCTGTGCTGCATGTTTTCTCAGTATTTCACATGAATTAGGAACGTTATAATGCTCCTGAATACCAAATACACCATAGGTGAGAAATTCTAGATGGAGCAAACATAACGCGCTGTTTCAAGCAATCCATTTGTTTTAGAAAAGAAAATCTCAGAAGGTTTAACAGGTTGGACGTGGCAAGTGGAATCTTTCCACCTCTAAGATTTGCAAACCTTTTCAGTGATCTTGTGAGAACGTTGGGAGTACGATGCATCGTATACCTCTTGGATGCAGGAGCCATCTTTTTACACCTTAAAACCAAGCCCAGACCAATGTTCGGACATGCCTTTGAACTTCTGGCCATATGAAAATGTCAGGGTGCAACTTCACGCTGACAAAGGCTGTCGAGCCCCAGTGTAGACAATACTAGGTATAAAAGTGTAATGTGAGCTACCGGCCCCAATTCGTAGCATATATTTCCAGAGACTCAAAGAGAAACAGCAAGATTACTCTCTTAGAAACAAATGTATTATCTTCCAGGCTTTGAATGGAAAACATGGAGACCATTTACATGGCTTCCACAGAAGAACAAAGTCCAAGCCACTCCCATCCACCACCGAGTTCTTTTCTTTAGACAGTATATGGTTTTCAGTAAAAGGAGTTTATTTTAGAAAGCTGTACAAGTCTTTACGCATCACGACCCATATTCACAAAACATCTTCCCTTTAGATCCAAAGTAATATCCAGGAATGGCCCATATGTATCGGAAAGGGCTTTGCAGTTCAAGCACTTTGCTGGAATCAAAATACAAATGCTTAACAATATGTGAAAGAGGCTAACCGTGCAAATTTCAATTCTGAAAACCTCTTACTTTAATCAAACTCCAAACTCCTGTACTACAGACAGACAAAAAGACACAGGCCAGTTCAAAGGAGAGTAAGATTTTTAAAAAGTGCCTCGGGATCTTAGACATCCTCCAAATAGTTGATGAATCAGTGTTGTGGCTTGAGAAGGTCTGTCTAATGTGGACATAAATGGCCATCAGCCCTCAGAAGATTTAAGGCCCAGAGTTAACCCTTCAAAGAGTTTATCTTTTCATGAAAACTAAGGGCATAGTTGTTAATTTATGATGGTAAATAAAGGAGTAAGAGGGACTAGAGAACATTTAAAAGTTAATTTGTGCATGCTTACTTGGTGCTTCCATTCAAGCAAGCTTTCTGCAAAGCATCACCAGTGAAGCATCAGAATTCACGGGCATCCTCCTGGCTGCCACAATTGAAATGCTTTCCTATTCCTACTACATAGGAAGGTTCTTATATTGATCTGAAATGAAATGAAAGAAAATTCCTATTTCTAAAATCTCTCTTCTTTAAAGTATCAAAATAACTTCTATGCACCAAATAATTCTTTGAAAAATTAAAAATTGAAAAAAATAAAATGAATGTGAGTTTCCATCATGCACATCATACAGAAGCCTTCTTTAGGGCCTGAAGAGTGAAAGAAGAAAGCATCCCAGTCTAGTCAAGTGGACATTGCTACAGGAAAACCTAAAAAATTAGTAATCTTGAAGTTATAGGTGCCATGTCCACTGGCCATGCTACATTCTCTTCTCCTAAGGTGTCAATAGCCCAACAGTTTGGTGACATTTTATTATGCAGAACTGTATAGAATAAAAATGTCGATTAAGTCTGTATTAAAGTGCACTTTCCGATGAGAAACCTAAGTAACTATTGCAATGTCATTTTTTTTGCAGGATGACAGGAACGTGAACTCCACAGACTGCAGAATATATGAGGAAACAACGTTGACATTGATGATACAGCACTAAGAGAGAATGTGTGTTAATTTCCAGCACACTGCTATTAGGTGAGCCACATGATACAGAGCTAAAAGCAGTCAAGCAGCATCAAATTCCCAGGGAAGCAGAATTCAGAAACAAATGGACCAATGCCTGAAAAAAGGGGTTTACGATCATGCCATTCCCTGTATAATACCCCAAATTTACCTGTCAGCAGAAATAGGTTAGACAAGGAAGGAGGTGCAGAATACCGGTTTGTACAGGATCTCAGAGCAATACATCAACATGTGATTGTACCTCCTCCGGTGGTTCCAGACCCATCAACCAGGTTATGACCAATTCCACCTTGGGCAAAATACTCTCCTGTTACCGATTTAACACCTGCATTTTTTAGTATAGCAGAAGACAGCCAGCATCTGCTCACATTTACGTGGGAAGGCCAACAACTAACGCGGACCCGCTTGCCCCAGGGGTTCACTGGGTCTCCCATGATATTCTCCCGTTTCCTTAAAGATGACTTGAAAGATATTGTGTTACCTGGAGGTTCTGTACTTGTACACTATGCAGATGAATTGTTGCTTGCTGGTGAGAGAGATGAAGATTGCTGGAAAGATACCATTGGTCTCTGCACGGCTTTAGCAGCAAAAGGTCACCGTGCATCTCTTTCTAAGCTTCAGCTGTGTCAGCAGGAAGTAAAGTAGTTCGGATTCATGCTAAAAGAGGGAGAAAGATTAGCAGACCCAGAGCGGGTCCAGGCTATTGTAGAAATACCAAAGAAACAACCGCGAGGATTTTGAGGCGCTGTAGGCTACTGCAGAGCCTGCCTAGTGCGGCTGGGGGAGTTAAGTAAGCCGTGACAGAAGCTACCAAGGCCGAGGGAGTGGGGTCCAGAGCGAGAAAAGGCTTTCCAAGCTGGAAAAGGAGCTTTGGCTTGTGCTGGGGCATTGGGATTGCGGGATGACTGCAAGTGCTTTGAACCAGTTGTGCGTGAGAAGAAAGGAGGAGCTAGCGGAGTCCTTACTCAAGAGCTGGGTCCCCACCGCCGCCCTGTGGCACATTGCCCAACTCAGCTGGGTCCTGTAGCGCTTTGCTGCAACGCTCCCCATTGACATCACAAGCACCTGCACAAGCCAGGTGTCCTTTCCTTCCCAGTCCCATGCTCAGGCAACAGTTGCATCACAAGCACCTTGGCAAGCCAGGACCCTGCTTCTGCTCCACCACCTGATCGGTCATCAGTGACACCACATGCACCTGCACCTAGAAGGTTCCTGCTCCAGCCCTATCACATCCTCAGCCACCTATGACATCAGAAAACCCTGCACAGCCCAGCTGCATGCTCCTGCCCCAAGAGCTGCAGAGCCCCCAGTGACATCACAAGGACGTGCGGAAGCCAGGTGTCCATTCATAGCCCATCAGGTCCTTAGCCCCCAGTGACATCACAAGCAGCTGTACCAGCCAGGGGCCTGCTTCTGTCCTGTCACCTTCTCAGCCACCTATGACATCACGAGCACCTGTACCAGCCAGCTGCATGCTTCTGCCACAACTGCTACAGAGCCACCAGTGACATCACAGGCAGGAGCACACGCCAGCTGCATTCTCCTGGCCTATCCGCTAGTCAGCCACCAGTGACACCAGAAGCAGCTGCACAAACCAGGGACTTTCTCCTGCCTTACCAGCTACTTGGGAAGATGACGTCACAAGCACCGGCACAAGCCAGGGGCCAGCTGCAGCCTTAAAAGCTACTCAGCTACAAGTGACATCACAAGCACCTGCACAAGCCGCGAGCCTGCTCCGGCCTTATCTCATAGAATGGCACATGTGGCCTCCAAGCACATGAAGAAGCCAAGTGCCTCCTTCTAACCTATCGCCCACTCCTACACCTCTGGCAACACAAGCACCAGCACAAGCCTGGCACCTGCTCCTGCCCTAAGAGCTCCTCAGCCAACAGCGACCTCACAAGCACGTGCACAAGCCAGCTGCATGCTCCTGGCCTATCACCTACTCGGCCACCTATGACATCACAAGCACCTGCACATCCCAGGGTCCTGCCCCGCACCTATTGGCTACTCAGCCAAGAGTGGCCTTCCAGGAACCTGAATAAATCCGGGGCGTGCTTCTACCATATCACCTCGTCAGCCATCCCTTACGTCATAAGCAGCTGCAAAAGCCAGGTGCCTACTCCTGCCCTAAGAGCTACTCAGCAACCAGTGACCTCACAAGCAGCTGCACACACCAGCTGCATACTCCTGGCCTATCAGGTATTCAGCCACCAGTGACACCAGAAGCAGCTGCACAAACCAGGGACTTCCTCCTGCCCTGTCAGCTACTTGGGAAGATGACATCACAAGCACCGGCACAAGCCAGGGGCCAGCTCCTGCCCTAAGAGCTACAGAGCCACCAGTGACATCACAAAAAGCTGCACAAGCCAGCTGCATGCTCCTGCTCTGCTAGCTGCAGGGCCACCACTGACATCACAAGCACCAGCCAAAGCCAGGTGTTCATTCATACCCAATGAGCTACTTAGCCCCCAGTGACATCACAAGCAGCTGTACCAGCCAGGGGCCTGCTTCTGCCCTAGCACCTTCTGCCCTGTCACCCAGAGGAAGGGTCCCTGCAGACCAATGCACGCAGGGCCGCAGAAGCTGGCACGGACATGTCCCAGACCTGCCCTACTTGCTCCAGCAGGGCTGGGCAGCAGCCTGTGGCCAGCGAACACGCGAGTCCCTCCGGGCTTCCCAGCTGTCCCTGCAGCTGTCGGAGGCCAGGGCTTTGATGAGCCCAAATCCATGTGCCCCGAGGGCTGTGCCCAAGAGACCCCCAGATGTTTCGGGCAGCTCCCTAAGAGCAGGATCGAAGCCCTGCTCACAGAGATCCCCCTGCGTCAGGCCAGGGAGCTTGGTCTGTGCAGAGGGGTGCAGCAGCTGCAAGGGGTGGAGAGCCAGCTTGTTCCCCAGCCCGGGGTGGGGAGAGCGGTGGGAAGGGAGATGGAGGCGGAGGACTACTGGTCATGCATCCCCGGATGCAAGCTCTGCCCAGCCAGAGCCTGAGCGTAAAGGAGCTGGGGCAGCCCTGGCTGGGGAGCCAAGCGTCCTGCTGGGGGATGCCCCTGGGAGGTGCTGCTGGCTCCCTGCTGCCCTGCTGTCTGTGGGACTACTGCTCTCACCGCCTACAGCCATGGGCCCGCACCTCCTTTCCCCTTCACTCTGCCCCCAGCCCCAGCACCAGCTCAGCAGCTCTTGCGGATCTCTGTTCTGCTGGCTGCCAGAGTGCGATACCTGAGGTGGTGGCTGCCCCGTGTCCGTGCCTTGGTGCAGCATACAGCCACAGAGACGCTGCAAAATGTTTTAACCACTTGCCTTGCCTGAGTGAACCTTTGGGTAATTGTCGTTAATCCTGGCTGCCGTGCCGAGATTTCGAAAGAACCTCCTCGTGTCTCACCGAGTGGGACAGTACAGGGAGAAAGAGAGGGTTGGGACCTTTAGGGCTCTAGGCAAGCACAGAGCCACCATGTTTGTGGGGCTGTGAATGGGGTTCCAAGGATACTTGAGGACCAGCAGCAGCTTTCAGTCGTGCCAGCTTTGCTATGGAGAAATCCCTGTCCCAGGACAGAGCTGGCCCAGGGAGCAGAGGTGGGGGTGATGGCCTGTTAATGAGCCCCATCGGTGCTTCTGTGGCTCACAATTTAGCAGGCCGGTCCCACTAGGGAAGCTGGGTTCCCCCAGGCCATTGGCGGGATCCATGCCCAGCTCCCTGCCTGCTGACACCATGGCCATCCACGTCCCTGCGTGCCCTGATACGAAGTTCGTCCCAGAATCGACAATTCCTGGGTTTGCTGTCGTTATGACCCAAACAATTGTGCTACTGATCTGTATTTATTGCTGTTATTCCGAAAATAATCGCCGACCCCTGAAGCTGTCGGTCGGGAGGCTGTCGTGCCACCCAAACCCCATATCCTGGCGGGGCTGCCTCAGGCCCTTGGAGGAGGGCTGGGGCAATGGGCTTGGGGGGCGGGGGGGTGGTTTCCGTTCCTCTGGGGGCTGGAGGGTGCTGGGCTGGTCCCGCGACAGCCGTCTGGCTGAGTGAGACAGCCATGAAGGCCGGGGTGCAGGCGGGCGAGCGCGTCCCCTCGCGGTGCTCTGTGGCAGGCGGGCTGGTTCTCCAGGCACAGGTGATGGCTGCTGGTGTTGGGTCCAGTCCTCAGAGGTGCTGGGGCGGGCAGTCTGGCTTTGCAGGCGCGAGGGGCAGCTGCTGGTGTCGGGCTGGGCTCCTGAAGCTGCAGAGAGGCGCCTGTGGAGAGAGGAGGCTGCTGAGGCCCCACCACGGCTGCGGTGCCGGGCGGGTGCGAGGGTGTGAGGCAGCGCTGGGCGCACCGTGGGGTGCGGGTGCCTGGCTGCACATGGGAGCTGTGGCATGCACGCTGGCAGTGTTTGGGTGCAGATGAGAGAGACTGACTCTCTTTCTCCAAAGCAAGGCCGAGAGCTGGGCAGGTTCGTAACCACGGTCTGAGGTGCTGGGACACCTTGGCCGAGGTGAACATCAGGAATTTACGGCATCACCTAACAGGGTGATTTCTGCTGGTAGGGAGATGTCACTAGTGCGCTTCGCACTTTCTATGGCTACGTCATCCCTCGTTGGTTTTCTTCCTGACCTTGCTCTGCCTACGTCTGTTGCTGGGTCTGCTTTTCTCGAAGCAGGGTCACTTTTAACTAATACTTACTAAGAATGGGTTTCAGAAAAGAGTGCCCATGAATCGAGAGGCCAGACAGAACATCTTCCAGCAGAAATCTGAGTAGAGCTTGGCCAGTAACTAACTCGGCACTCCAGAATACCCTGCCTCTAAACGCTTCATGGCTAAGAGCAGCCATCAAATACAGAACTTTGCCCCCCACCCCACCCTCAGCAACTCACTGTTTTCTCTTCCTCCACAGACACATCACACAACACAACACCATCCCAAGCAGCACGGAGCCCAGGATTGCCATGACCCCTTCTATGCAGTACTGGTGGAAATCTTTAGCGTCTGTAGCATTTGTGCTTCTCTTGCCAGCCACACCTGGAGGAACAATTCCATCTCTTAGTGTCTCCTGCATGCTACCGGTAACCTCACAGGAGGTCTGACACTGCCAGGAAATGTCCTTTCTCACTTGGTTAGCATTTCTGAACCACTGAACACCCTGGGGCTGCAATGTTTCCTTGCTTTCTAGGAGAAGCAAAGGAAACTCCCAAAGCCCTGGCAAATCCATGCACTCCAAAGCCTGTCTTTCTCCTCTCAGCTTTGCTTACGCTCTGGGATGGCCGTAATCCAGTTTTCCCAGGGCCATGGGTTTGCTCCCCCTTCTTGGTGAGCTTTCACATTTGCGCACAATTTCTCCTGCGCTCGCCCACCTTCACTTTCCAAGGCTTGCTAGTGCTGCTGCCTGCAGGCTCTCTCCGACCCTTTGGGACAAGTTGTCCCACTGAACAGAACTCACAAGAGCAGATGGAGAGCACGTGGGTGAGCGCAGATGTTTGGCTAATTGCCCCTTCAAGTGAGACGGACCAAAACCATCCCTGCATCACGGAGTGCCACCCCCAGCTCTCCCTCCCCAGGGGACCCACACCCCGAGGGGACGGAGTCAGGCCCTCTCGGGAGACACCTGAACCTCGCTCTCCCTCTTTGTGTTTTCTCCCACATGGGCACCACTTGCATGTCCCCACTTCTCAGGACTTGTCTCCCACTTAGGGACCCCTGCAGGACTGCTCAGTACCTGGATCCTTTTGAAAAACTTCCTCTCGGCCGGCGTGGTGGGCTTCCCCGGGGTTGGACAGCACTGCCAAGAATCCGAGAAAGGGAAAGCCTCAGCATGGCTCAGGCACAGAGGGTGCAGAAGGACGGTGCAGGTTCCCTCTAAGCCGTGCCTGATCTGTCAGTGCATCCCTTTGGACCTCAGTTCACAGCAGGGATCCCCCTCTCTTGTGCCTAGGGGGACTCACGGCAAGCTCTGGGATGCAGGGATTGTGGGAGGTCCGTTCGATTGAGAGTCATATTTCCCATCACCTGCTGAGCGGGGTTCACATGGCCTCGTTCCCAAAGTGGCAAAGCTCTGAAATTCCCATGAGCTGGGTGTGGTGGGCGGTGAGCACCTCCCTGCATCCACAGAGGGTTACGAGGGGGGTGTCTCTCTGGCACGCGGATAGCAATAACCTCCACACCCCAGGGACGACAGTCATCCTCAGAGAGCCGTTCCTGCCTTCTTTTACAACTCTTGCTCTGTACTAATAGTTTGGCTGCTGACACCATGGGCAGTGCTGGGCACCAGGGGAAGAGCCTGCAGACACGCACTGATTTTCATTCCGGACACGGGATGACCAAAGGACAGCAATTACCTGGCACGCCTCTTGATGGAATTGCTGCCGGTTTTTCATCAGAGACTGGCACTGCGTGACTGCCTCCTTCCTGAAGCGCCTCCTGCGCCACAGTCTCACCATCCATCTCTTGAGAAAGAAAGTGGGTCAGTTTAATCAGAAGTAGACACTCCTCATCAGGAACACGCTGTCTTCGGGGGCCCCTACTTCTCAAAATACATGAATAACGCTTAGAAACAAAACCTGGGCCTTTCGGGGTGCACCTAGTCACTAGTGCAAACACTGCGCCATTCCTGGAGAAAAATGTAAGCGCTAGACACTTTCCAGTTTACCAGCAGACAGCAAATCCTGACCCGCTGAGAGACTAGGCGATTGCACGTGACCTTGTTCACGTTCCATTTAGTGCATTTTTGGCACACTGCAAGGTGAGGGTAAATGTCTTCCTTCAGAGAGGACAGGAAGATGCTGTAGCCAGTTCAGCTGGGCAACGAGCCCTTCTGAGAAGCACTTCCCCTCATGCCAACTGCATTACACGGGAAGGGTAGCAGACGCACACGATGGACTGAACCGCAAGCTCTGGCAACCGTATTCTGGGCGCTTTCACAAGTGGCGGTGAAGAGCCCACAGTCCCCCAAAACAAGAGGGAAACCACACCCGAGTTATCTAAAGCAAAACTAGAAACAGAGAGCTGAGACACCCGCGACCGAATTGCCAGCCCTTCATTTTAGCTGCCTTCAAGTTGGGTGTCCAGCCTCAAGCTGGGTGTCCAGCTTTCACCTGTCCCTGACCCCAAGGTGTCACCGAGCGTCCTCAGCCATCAAGGAGAACAACGGGGCTGGAGCAGGCTGTGAAGCCGGGGTGCTCCCATCCTGGCCAGGGGATGCCTGCAGCCCAGGCAAAGTCTGCCGGGCTCAGGGACCCCAAGCTGCCTGTGCAGCCCCTCCGCTGCCCAAGGGCACTCTCCCCTCTGGCGACTGGCGGGGTGCTGGCCTTCTCACAGCGTCTCAGGAATCAGCTCCTCGGCCACTCCCTCACGCGCCCCAGGTGGGAGCACCGCCAGTTCCTGCCAGCTGGATACCAATGGCTGCCCAGAAGAGCTGACTAGGAATGGGAGAACTGGGGCAGCAGCTGTCCCTGGGACTCAGCTTGAACCACAACTGGCAGCAGAGACTCTGGACCATCTCTGCAGCTCGCCAGCGCCTGCAAGGCCTGAAACTGAGTGGCACCGCCATGAGGCTCTGATCGATCCCTTCCAGCTGCGTAGGCTACGGCTTGTCCATACGCGCATCTCAAACCTCAGCTGCCCAAGTCTTCTGCTTCAGAGTGATATATACCCACCACGGGCTGCTTTGTCCAAGTCCTTCAGGATGTCCTTTAGCACTTCTGATGACCGCTGGGAAGATTTTCCTCGGTCAGCTTTATACTTTGCTCTTTCAGGACCTTAATGGAAAGCATCAAGTTAAATTTCTCACAAATAAAAGACCGAAAATGAGTGCTTAGCCTGTGAAGTCACTCAAGACTGATCACTCACCCCTGGCATGCCAGGTGAGCTCCAGCGCAGGATCCAGCTGAGAAGCTGCAAAAGCCCTCCCTGTGCCCACACCTGCAACCAAACACCCACGAGAAGTTTCCATCATCCATCGGGATCTTCACTGCCATTACTGAATAGCAGAACAGAGAAGGGGATCCCAGAACGACATGGCGCACAGATGCAGCTCTCTATTCTCACACCCGCAAGAGATGCCTCACTCACATTTGGGCTTTGAGCTGGCAGCTCTCAAAGGAATTAAAAAGCCATGACGTACCCATGCGATCTCCCTGCGCGTCAGCCCTGGAATCCGGCCAGGAAGCTGGATATCCATCGCCTCCAGCCGCGTCTGTAAAGAAACAGAGCAGAGAAGCTCCCATGAACTATTTCAATATACTTGTTCAGATCTGAACGGCAGGGAACGCAGTTCAAACATGGGATTGCTCCATGCCACTTGCCCTTCCCCTCAGGAGCATCATGCAGGCAGTTACTGGGTGCCTGGACCGTGCCGGTCTAAAACAAAGCGTGCACGGAGCCGTTGGGAGAGAGGACTCCCGGGAGCTCCCACCAGCTCTAAACTCAAGCCCAACAAGCCCGCTGGCTTTGCAGCAGGCGCTGGAAGCAGCGCAGGGTTGGAGAGGCTGGGAAAGAACGCTTTGCAAGGCAGAGCGCCCCATCGGACCGTCGCTGAGCCCGACCCATTCCCTCTCTGCTCTTCTGCCTGTCTGAGCATCGGCCAAGAACATAGTGAGTAAAATTTCACATCAACAGGCTATGAAAACCTACCTGCTCGTTCAGTCAAGTGCCATACCTGTGGGATCGCCCCGAGGGTCCCAGACAAGATCCAGCTGAGAAGTCGGGTGGGCATCGCCTCCAGGCACAGCTGTAACCAAGCACGTTTCCATTAGATGTTGTGATCTGCTTCTGTCTCAGTGACCTGCAGTGACTGCAGGGGGTCAGGGAATGACGTGGGACCCAGACGTGGGTGGAGATTTCCAAAGCTGCAGAGGGGCCTGTGTGGCCTGGTGGCTGGCACCTGGCAGCTCTCCAAATACCGTTTCCAGGCCACGTGCAACACCCCTCAAGGACCTGAAGGACAAACACATGGCCCCTCGGGGATTTCTTACTGGGACATCTCTACGGTGCACAAAGGGGGCCCACACCAAAGCACTGGAGGAAAAAATTGATCATTCACATGTCTCGTGGAGAAGAGCCTGCTGGCCAGGGACAGGCTGCACCAGCGCTGCCCCATCTGTTCCCCGGGCTGCGGGCTGGGGCTGTGTGTCCCAGAGGGACCTGGGTTCACCCAAGGAGAGCACTGCAGGGCTAGAGCAGGAATGCCCCTGTTTTCCTGAGTGGACATCTCCCAAGGATGGACGTCCCCGAGGCTGAAAGCCAGGACTCAGCCAGCAAGCAGCAGAGCCACGGCGCCAAGCACAACTGTGACCAGCCTGGAGGAGAAGTGCTCGCGTGGGATGCGCAAGTTGGGGGAAGGCTGCCCTGGGGCAGGGCGGCACAGGGCCGGCTCTAGGAGCAGTTTCTCCCCCTGCGACACTGCTCCCGGCCCCATCGTTCACCTGGAAAATGCCCCTGCAGTGGCCACAGCCCCCTGCGCCTCCCCGCAGGGCGTCTGCCTCCTGCTGCCCGTGGAGCTGGCTACGGCTCACCCGGCCCAGCTGGGCCCCACTGCTCTCCCAGCCCTGCCCCAGCATGACCCCAGGCCTGCTGTCACCCCAAGGCGGGGTGGGTGCTGGCCCTCGCCTGCCCGCCTACCTAATCCCCGCGCTCGCCACGGAGCAGCCCCAACGTCCCAGGCTCGCAGGACCAGCAGGAGGAGGAGGAGGAGGCGGGCAGGGGCCAAGGCCCCCTGTGCCTGCACCATGCCGCTGCTGCTGCTGCTGCCGCTGCCGCTGCTGCTGGCACTGCTGGAGCAGTGCCTGTGGCACAGCACTGTACATCATGGTGTGGCGCAGCGGGGCTCTGTGACCTCACAGCCTGGCCTCCCCACCGTGGCCACACCCTGGGGCACCGCCCTTCCCCCAAGCACCGCCCCTCCCCCAAGCACCACCCCCAGCACGCCACGCCCTCACACGTCCCCTCGGGATGGCGAAGATCCTGGAGGGGAGGGAGACTGAGACTGTCCTTACTCAAGAGCTGGGTCCCCACCGCCGCCCTGTGTCACATTGCCCAACTCAGCTGGGTCCTGTAGCGCTTTCCTGCAACGCTCCCCATTGACATCACAAGCACCTGCACAAGCCAGGTGTCCTTTCCTTCCCAGTCCCATGCTCAGGCAACAGTTGCATCACAAGCACCTTGGCAAGCCAGGACCCTGCTTCTGCTCCACCACCTGATCGGTCATCAGTGACACCACATGCACCTGCACCTAGAAGGTTCCTGCTCCAGCCCTATCACATCCTCAGCCACCTATGACATCAGAAAACCCTGCACAGCCCAGCTGCATGCTCCTGCCCCAAGAGCTGCAGAGCCCCCAGTGACATCACAAGGACGTGCGGAAGCCAGGTGTCCATTCATAGCCCATCAGGTCCTTAGCCCCCAGTGACATCACAAGCAGCTGTACCAGCCAGGGGCCTGCTTCTGTCCTGTCACCTTCTCAGCCACCTATGACATCACGAGCACCTGTACCAGCCAGCTGCATGCTTCTGCCACAACTGCTACAGAGCCACCAGT